>NC_088364.1:84918365-84938365 GCF_034508935.2 Berghia stephanieae
CCTTGTAAAGCGCTTTGAGCATGTTTAGTGGATATTGGGCTATATAAAAGCTCAATCAATCTTATCTACTCAGTTTTTCACAAGTTATTTAATTCAAGACTTGAAGTTTCACAATTTAAGACATTCGACAAAGATTGTCTCACTTCATTGATTTATAAAGTAAGAATCTTCTAGGCAAAATGAGAAAAAAATGTGTTTTCTCATTGTACAACGGTATGGTTTATTGTGTTCCCCCATGTTATATTAATGTTCATGTTTATCCTGGTTACAATAATACATAAGAAATGTGAGTGGAGCAGGCACTTACGTTAATAATAACAAGAAACGAAGTGAGTAGGAAAGTGCCAGAAGACAACAGAGAATAAAAACTTCGCTGCGGCGATGGGGGCTCGAACCCTCGACCTTACTGGTACGGCCGGGGAGATCGTGACTCTAACGTGTGAGCTATCCACGACCCCACGACGTTCTCATAATACATCGTGGTATTTATAACGCTGTCAAAAGGAGTGAGCGATGATTATAGGGATTAAATCGAGACTGATTTGATGGAGTGAGAAATATCGAGACACCATTATTACAATTACAGTCTCAGACATCCTCATTGGAAACAGTGAGAAATGAAGGGAGTAGGGAAGTGCCAGAAGACAATAGAGAATAAAAAATTCGCGTCGGCGATGGGGACTCGAACCTACGGCTTTACTGGTACGACAACTCCGCCTGGCAGGGGGAGAGCGTGATTCTACCGTATGAGCTATCCACGCCCGAGCTATTTATTTATAATAATGGGAGATATAATTACACTCTTAAATTTATGAGGACATAACGATGGCTCTGTGAGACACAAATCAATGGTGTGTGTCTCCTTTTTTTTCGACGATAACGACGACGACGACGATGATAATGGTGACGACGATGATGATAATGATGAGGATGATGATGACGATGATGATGATGATGATGATGATGATGATGATGATGATGGTGATGATGATGATGATGATGATGATGATAATGATGATGATGATGATGATGATGATGATGATGGTGATGATGATGATGATGATGATGATGATGATGATGATGATGATGATGATGATGATGATGATAGTGATAATTACGATATTGATAACTCAAAAGCATAGAAATAAAATATATTCTTTTATGAAAGCACAAAAAGGTCATACAACAACCTCGTTGAAAAACCGTAGCAACCACCAATACTAACCTTAAGGACTATGTAGATCCAATCAGAGTTGTTGCTATCTCTCACCAGGACTTGGTTACGACTGAAAGGAATTGAAAACAAAGAAACAAGCCATGAATAAACCACGGCAATGGCAGTTGGCATCTCGTTTAAATCCTATCATGGCATTTAGATGGCTATTCCGACGAGGTCGAAATTCTGAATTATAGCGTGAGTGAAAAGTACACGTTCATTAATTCAGGTATTTTGTAATTTTCTGAGGTCACTCTTCAGAAACTAAAATCTTTATAAACATGTTATGTTTAGTATTGATACCTTTATATATTCATTCCAATTCTCCTAACGATTCTAACCTAGGTCTGATAAGCGAAAGCAATTATAGGCTTGGTTTATCATTGTTTTAATATTTTACGTCGGATAGAGAGTATTTCCATTACACCAATGAGACTTTTACAATTTGAGTTATCAGATATCCAAAAACTCGTATGTACACGTATATCCCAACCCACAACCTTACCATTTTAAACAAAAAAATAGGGAGGGAAAAAACTAAAAAACTAAACATAAACAGAAAATTAGCCATCCAAAAAGGTATCTAGATATATATAATATAGTGCAAGACAAAACAGAACGAGAAATGTAATAAAAAAATTATCAAAAAAAAAAATAATAAAAAAATAAAATAAAAAATATATACTATATATATATATATATATATATATATATATATAATATATATATATATATATCAATCGAGGCGGACTGTTGTTTGTTTTTTTGTTTTTAGTGATTTTTTTTTGGATTTATTTTTGTTTTGTCTGGCACTGATTCATAGAAAAAAATTTTTTCAGATTTTTATTTTACACAGTGCCTGCGTCCTAATTTGTAACTTTGATATTTTAGCAAAAGAAAACGCTATTTCCCAAAGCTCATTAAAAAAAAATCATGTCTCTTATTATGCGAATGCAGGTTGTAATTGAGTACATGATGCGATTTTGGCGAACAAAACACAAGCTGGAAAAATACGATAGAATAACGTGTGTCTTACACGGGGAAAAAAAGTGATGACATGACAGCCATTGACGTGTGGTAACAGCTTTCCCTCTAAGCTTTACATTTAATATACGAAAACAGATAAAATGGACGTTTCGGGTTTCCTCTTTGTCAACTAAACAGGATGAATAAAACACTACCGACGAATGAGATAATGTGGTAATGGCGTTGTTAAGATGACTAAACAAAAACATTGTTTATGTGTATGTGTGTATGTGTTCATGTTAGTGTTTTTGTTTCATTCATCCTGTTTTGTTGATAAAGGGGAAACGTGATACGTCAATTTTATCAGTGTTCGTATATTAAATAGAAGCTTACATTCAATTTCACATTGTTATTTATTTCGAGCTTCGAGCGGGCATCATTTACATTTGCTCACAATATTAGGAAATACTATATCTTAAAATATTTTTATTGTTAAGAACGTACTTCTCTTAATAGATACTATCCTTTTAACGTTAGAGTAACCATCAACAAACGTTCTTTCCATGGTTAAGACTGAACTTAACAAAATCACGTTTTATGTTCGAGAAAAAACTCTAGATAAAGATCAAACCAAAGTTTGTTTGTATTTTTTAAAACTCCGAGTGGTGGTGTGTTTCTTTTGCTGTTTGGTGTAAGGAATCCGGCCCCCTCCCCCTCCCCCCGCCCCCCACCCCCGCGGTAAAATTTTATTCTAGTAAGAAAAGTTCCTTGCAAGCTAAAGTGAGATATGACTTTTCAAGGCCACTCAGCGAGGTGGATGTGTTTCGAACACGGCTCCTGTAGGTTACCTAAAGAAGAATATACCTCTTTCCTCCCAACTATTATCTTCTCAACGGGCTTGATACCAGAAATCACACTATCCCCCTCCCCCCCCCCCTACCTTCCCACCCGCACTGCTCTTCTCTCCGTTTCTAACAGAATATTTGTGACCCATCGTCTCAAAACGGTATTATGTCGGAACGAACCATATGCTTAAAAGCCGAATTAAATGTTAAACTGGTCAAAAATATAAATTGTTGGCATTAGCACCCTAAAATATGGTATCCATTCTCCTCAATAAAACATACAAACTCAACCCAAGTCTGATATTTCTGGCTATAAATTCAATTTTCAACATCTTAACAATCCCGACTTAATACCGTTTTGAGACGAAGGGTCACATTTGGTTCCGAGAGTTAACCACTGCACGTATTGGCACCGTGATGGACGCCATGATACGCTATCGATAACGTTATAGATACTGCCTTCAACGATATCTACTGTCAAAATCACAGGCCTCTGTCACAGAGTCACAGATCTGAGATATTGTATAGAGATATTAATACCAATCAACCCGTCTGTCATGTTTGACCCCTGGAGAACACTGGAGACACACTATCAAATTCAAAGCACTGCCTTCAACCCGATACCCACCATATCTCTGTATTCGATCCCTTTAATCCGGTCTCTGGTATCAAACCAGGCGATTACAAACATTTTGTTGATAATTTATCGTCGGCTTATCCACCTGAATATAATAATAATTGATGTCTAAAATTCAATGGCAGACTGATGGGCGGAGCGCTTTACTCACAAGAAATGGATTTGGCTTGATAATCTTTGTATAATTGGTAAATTAAAAAAAAAAGCCCTTCAAAGTCATACGATCCACGAATCCGGAGTTTAACCCAGTTTCTGTAGCGTTAGAAGTACAGTAGAAATTGCTTGCTGCCTTTCAGGTAGGTAGCTGGTCTATCGTAAAGTACTTTCCACCATTTCTGATATACCTAGCTACCTAATTACAAGGGGTCAGGAAAAAAAACTCGGCTGCAATCAGGATCGATAACAATTTCTTTGTTTGTGAAACAAGAACATCGAGATATCCAGACCTCCAATTGTCAATCAAACATATTATAATTCCCTTTTCTTTGCTGATGTCAACGTTACTACTTTTTCAGTAGCCAATCAGTAGAGGGTAGATTTGTTCTCCAAAGTTGATTTACCTATTTTGGATCAAGGTTGTTTTCTTTGACTGATCTTTGAAAAAGGGGCTAGGCTCTTAAAATTTGAGATCCACACTGTAAGGCAATAAAATGTGCTAGCGAGGCATAAAAATGTATGTTTGAATATTTTCTTGGCCTTCTTTACCATCTATATAGTCGTAATTGGGTTGTTGTATAATATCAGATCTAACGGAAAACACTTTGCCATCAATTGTCGCTATAATATTCAAAGGTAGCAGCAGTTCTATTCGATTACCCTGGCTTATACAATCCTGACAAAAGTCTGTACAGCGTTGTGGTAGTTATGACTATCGCCATCAAACCTGTAGGCCCCTTGTTCGAATCTTGCTCTGGGAGCGCAAAGTTGAGTCTTTAGCAAAGGCCATCCACTAGCATATTCTCATTGATGTAAAACGAGTATATTGCTTGGTGTCTTTGTCGAAAAATAATTGCAATATCGCCTTACAGGCTGGCACTGAATGTTAAGTAAATCGATTTGACCACATTAGTTTAAAATTGCGCTATATACAAGCAGAAATCCTCTAGATCAATGACTCTAACGAGCAAGCTAATCATATTATTTGTGTAGAGTTAACGTCCGGATCAGGAAACATGGATAAGCACTTAATTGGGTTTATCATTTTCAATTAGTTTCGAAAGGAAATGGACAAGACTGGCTGGTAGAATAAAACAGTAATGGAATTCAATACAACCCATATCAAGCATAGGCTACTCCTGAATGCGTTAGGCAAGACATGGATGGAGCTGACCTCATAGCTCATGAAAATTTTGCTGGACTAAAAGGAACTAAAATTAAAATCATGAACATTTGTGTAGGAAATGTTCATTGTAGGTTGAAGACAACTTTGGCTTTTTTTTTTTTTTTGACTTTCATTTAATTTTGTACATATAGGGAATGAGATTAGCGGTAGAGTAGCGTCCCTTGATTGGACGTCACCGGCGGGAAATTATTAGAGAGAGAACGTCATGTTGGTTGTGCGCATGCGTCTCTCGTCCTCGACAGCGGCATGAGACACTTCACCTAAAGCGAGGACGAGAGAGACGCATGCGCAAAACCATCATGAGGTTCTCTCTGTAAGGTGACGTCCAATCAAGGGAGGCTACTCTTCCGCTAATCTCATTCCCTATCTACGTGTTCTGCGTATTTTCCTGACTCAATCTTACAGAATAATAACATAATATAGCTACTTTGATCCAATTACAATTTATTCATTTGACTCGAACTATGTTGTGTGTATGGAGAGTCTTACTTTAAGGACACAATATTCTGGATTTGTTTTTGCTCTCATTCTCCTCTTTCAAATGACTGGCCATAACTACAAATGCACTGTAATCCTTCAGATCCATTAGGCTCTTTCGATAGGATGCTATTCTAGCACATCCCCCAAATCAAACAGACCTACCTGCCCAATCGAACGGTTTGTAGGTGAAAACATCAACTGCAAAAGCCTTACGTCAAAGATAGTATATCAACGATTCTCTCACCACGCACAGACCTATATTACCTAATTAACTTTCATGCAGTATGTGATAGAGTGCAATATTTTTAAAATATCTTAAAATAATATAATTGATCTTTAAGCCACGTTTGCGCAATGTGCCTATGTCCATATCTATTATAATATATAGTGTTGTAGATCAACATTGATCCGGACAGCCAATGTAAAAATATTATCATCGAGCACAGAATTACTGGTAAATCTAAAAATAATGAAACTATTTTTACAGAGTGATATACGAATAATTTGCAAACCTTCTTTTTTATTTCAAGCTAATTCTATCATCCCCTTTGACTCAAAGGAATACGAAGAAAATCTACTAGGTCGTAATACTCAGTCTTTTTCACGCTTGATTTTCATTTATTTACTTTACGCAATTATAGCATATCCACACAAAAAATTGATGACGTAATTGTAAATCTCTTTTGATGCTATCAAGTAATGATAATCTTACTAATCTATTCTTTTAAAATTGGGTTGGGATCAACACAAAAACCGAGTGCCTATCAATGTAAGTTGAGTATTTATTTATATTTGCCGTATTGACAAAGGGTGGGATACTTAAAAGCTTCGTCAACAGTTTTCGACCCTATTGAGAAGCAATAATTCCGTTATCCTTTTGGTACTAGACTTTGTTTTTGAATTACATTTCATTATTCATCCATCCAAAGAAATAAAAGTAAAAGTTACAATTACGACAACTTTTCAAAATAACTTAATATAGATAGACGTCTTTTTGTGTCGAATGTTATGAAAAATATTTTGGAACGGCCTCTTTTATATATATATATATATATAATATATATATATATATATATATATATATATATATATATATATATATATATATATATATATATATATATATGATCATTATTATCAACACCATTTTTCATAAATAAATATACAACTTGAAATGCATTACAAAAAAAGGATAACATAATTGTAGTATAATTTAAAATATTAGGATTCCTGCAATTGAATTATACTATATCTACATATACAATGAAATGGTGATAATATGCATAACCCTGGGTTACTCTCTATGAGTGACAACTATTTAGAAAAGAAATTAATGGAACATAGAGCCTTTGCACATGTTACGGTATTGGTAAAAATCTGCATACGGTTGCTTAGATTGTAGAATGAGATAAGACCAAAAGCTTACATAACGGTATTTGTCCCCTGCGTGTGTTTGGATAAGGAAACTTTTCAACGCCTTGTTTTCGAAATGAAGAAAGAGTCCGGCGGGCGGTATAAACCCAGTCAAGTGTTTCAGACTAAACTGACACGAATCTTTCTTTTGAGGCTTTATATTGAAATTATTTCATTAGAGGTTTTTTGCGTGATAATAATAAATACTAGATATGAGAATAGATAGATTCAGACATTTAAATCTCACGGATTCACCATGAAACAAGCTATTTATACAAAAATTCCGTTTTATACAGTACTTGTCGTATGTGAGGCTCTCATCACTCGTGCAGTATCCGTCACTGCCTAAATCCAAGTATGAATTCACATATGCGTCGAGTTGGATAATGTAAGAAAAGTGCCGTACTCAATAACACACATTGTCTGCGTTCAGTATATTGTCACTCATCTGGGTACTGACCATGTCCACCATCGCTGACTATGATAAAACTTATCAAAATTTAAATTTAAATGTACTATAAAAATAAGTTATCAATTTGTCTTCTCAATATGTTGATAATATGGAATCGAATTTATATTTCACATTTTGGCACCTTTTCCCCAGCACGTTTCCAGTGGATCATTACAAGGACTCGTGGAGACATCATTCGAATATATCAATGTAATTATTCCAAGGACACAGCGACTGGGTCACAAAACATGTTGATGTTAAATAAAACCTTTTAATGTTACTTAATTCATTTTTTTTAGAATTGTCCATCACAGAATATTTTCTGTGATAGATATCTCATATTAGGCATAAAACAAAGTCTAATCCAAAAGGTGACAAGCAATTGTTATTGCCCTTTTAACGCTGCCGGGTTATAGCGGTAAAGGACTGCTTTGATAGTGGACAGCAATCAACTCACTGGAAAACAGAAGATTAGTGCTCTTTCCTCAACCCCGCCCCCCCCCCCCCTTTTTCTACCCAATAAAAAAACTAATAGGGCTAATAATAATAATATAAATAAAGACGAAGATCGATACTTACTCGAAATAGTAGACAGAGCAGGTCTGGGGATTCCCCTTGAGTTCGTGGATGGGCCAGTAATGAAGGAATCTCACACTCCTGGAAAGAAAATCAGTTGCTTCATTGGAGATAGTCATTCTTCTTCCACCACAGACACAAACTCTATCGCGTTGGGCACAACTCGTATTTAGTAGTCCGTCATAGAATTGTACCAGAGGCGGATATAGAAGAAACGAAATTGGCGTCACTCAGGTCTTATTGTATTAACCAGACTATAAAAGTTCATTGTTACACATAGTGTTGTGTGTTGGTCCGTTATACTTTCGAAAAGCAATGTTTTGAGGTTCTGAGCCAAGCGCATACTATCTAAAGAAGGAACGACATTGGAGTCACTCAGCTCTTTGTTACTGTTTCTAGCCAGCCATTTTTATGAGTAGTTCTCACTAAATAGTATTAATCAGACTATAAATATTTGAGGTTACACATAGTGTGTGTTGGTACGTTATATCCGAATGGCAGGTGATGTGAGCTTTTTAAATAAACGCAAAGCATCAATAGTCTGTGTAGCAGTGATTTTTATTAAATTTGAGTCAAGAATGTAATTGAGCAAAAAGTTTAAGTTGACCAAAGATGCTAATACTAGTTAATTCATAACATTGTGAAATTGAATGTAAGCTTCAATTAAATATACGAAAGCATATAAATTGGACTTTTCGGGTTTCCCCTTTATCAACAAAAAAGGATGATGATACACTACAGGCGAATGAGAAAAGTTGGTAGCGGCGTTGTTACGGCATCATTATCTCATTCGTCTTTAGTATTTCATTCATCCCGTTTTGTTGATGAAGGGGAAACCCGTAACGTCCATTTAAGTAATCTGTTTTCGTTTATTTAACTGAAATTTACATTCAATTTCACATTGTTATTTATTTCTTCGAGCTTCGAGCAGCAACATTTACATGACTAGTTAATTCAGAACAATGATTTTGGTGGAATCCAACCATTATATCCTGTTTAGGGAAATGCCTACTTGCAATATTATCACATTATTATCCTCCCCCCCCCTCCCCCCTTCCACCCTCCCCCCCCCCCCACCCCTCCAGCGTTGAAATATTGTTTACAAGTCAGATAATTAAACAATTGATAATTTATATTTTTGTTATTGAAGCACAAGGATCGAATTTAACAAAAGTCAACGTTGAACACACAATCGTCTGTTTAGTTAGGGAAGTTTTAATGAGTTAACTTTAGCATTGAGGATATCTTCATACACAAGTGCTAAGATTTAAAGTGCCAATAAATATTGCACGCTCCATTAATTTCTTTATTCTCTTCAAACGAAAATCTTATAACAATATTTGATAAGGTTATTATAGTGTATATTTATGGTTTATATATCAAAGTATTAATGTCCTCTTATCAATACAATTTATAGAGAGAGAATAGATCCCATTAGAGGACGTCTTCCCACTAGAAAGCATGTGTCATTTAATAACTGTTTTATTATCACCAACAGTAAGCTATATTGATATTTAACTAGCTGGGAAAATGGAATCTAACACTCTCTCAGCTCAGGTGTTACTATTAATACTACTACTACTACTACTACTACTACTACTACTACTACTACTACTACTACTACTACTACTACTACTACTACTACTACATCCCTACCACTACCACACTACTACTACTACTACTACTACTACTACTACTACTACTACTACTACTACTACTACTACTACTACTACTACTACTACTACTACTACTACTACTACTACTACTACTACTACCACTACACTACCACTACTACTACTACTACTACCACTACCACTACACTACTACTACTACACTACACTACTACTACTACTACTACTACTACTACTAACTACTATACTACTCTACTACTACTACTACTACTACTACTACTACTACTTCTACTACTATTACTACTACTTCTACTACTACTACTACTACTACTACTACTACTACTACTACTACTACTACTTCTACTACTATTACTACTACTTCTACTACTACTACTACTACTACTACTACTACTACTACTACTACTACTACTACTACTACTACGACCACGATTACTACTAGTAATAGTAGAGGTTGTAATACTCTACTACTATTTATTACTACGACTCTTACTACAAACACTACTTGGAATACAAATATTACAAAACGTAAGAGGAAAATAAAGAAGAAGAGGACGAAGACCATCAGCATAGGAAGAGGAAGAGGAGGAAGAAGAATAGATAAATGACCAAATGAAGGAATAAATGAAATCACAATCCGCACTTCATGAAAACACAAAATCTACACATCATCACTGTCATACAAACACTATATTTATAAAAAATTTCTTTCTTTTTACAGTTGTTTCTAGTATCCGAATTTCAATTTCTTGTAATACACAAAACAAGGAGATCCACACATCCTAATAATTATGTTTTAAAACAAGGGTGTAGTACGTTCTCAAGGATGTTTATCTAGAAAAGACATCCGGCTACTGGTTTCAACCCAACCATATCGAATCGCCATTAGCCCATATACCCTTCACGGTTTGTCCGTATCACATTGACATATTCGATACAATACCGTTTGAATCAAATTGCCCGCTCGCTCACCCGTTTAGAAACGTGGAGGGAATGAATGTATTGGACTCGATTCTTTATTAAGAGAAATATTGAACACTTAAGTAGTCTGAGGAGTAAGGAGGGGGAAAGGGGGGGGGGGGGGTTATTTATTGAAAACACACCTTCGCTGTCTATTATTTTTTGACACTTATTTGTATATCGATAAGACCACTTTCCAAATGGTGTTAATAATTATCAACGTATTTATCTATATACTCATTTATCTACTCAATTATCTTTCTACCCAATTATATTTAAAGTACAAAACTACCCACGCATATCGTTCATTTTGGGCCTGGTTTGAACTACCTATTATGATTCAAAATCAGTGCCTCAGATAAAAAAGAAAAAGCGATGTCTGATTTGAGTATCGGACTAATCATTAATTGTTTTGTATAAAATAATTCCATGGTCGTTTTCTGTTTTCTGATGTTGGATTTAAATTGTTTTCTTTGATGTCCACTGCTTGAACTCATCTTTATTTTACATTTTGCTTCACTCTTTCTCATAGCTCTCGCAGCCCTGTTTGTAGGGAAAATAATTGAGCTTCATATAGCGCAATATCCACTAAATGTGCTCAAAGCGCTTTACAAGGGGTACTGGTCAACAGCAACATTTAACATGTAGGACGGGACATGCCGCCTGTTAGGCGATATTACAATTTTTCGGACATAGACAACGCTGTTAACGGCCAGGTACTCATTTTACACCGGAGTACGGTGAGAGAATATGTGTAAAGAGCCTTTTCCAAGGACTCAACAATGCGCCGAGCGCGCGGCTCGAAGCCAGGTTCTTCCGATCCGAAAGCGAGTGTCATAACACTTGACAACATAGCCACATGTAGACCATTTGACCCAACATGCAAACCGATATGGTTCTAACTTGAGTGTTTTCCTCTTCTTGATCCTACTCACTTTCAAACTAGTAAAACATACTGGGTAACTAGTAATAACAAGGATTAAATTATGTGTGACGATTGACCAATATCCGACCCATAGGATAGCAAGCATGTTTCACCTTCCCTACAAAAAAAAAACCCCGCTCGGTGACATTCATGATCCTAAAGGTCTACTACTTCTCACAACTTAGAAATGTATACATGCATATATATATATATATTATATATATATATATATATATATATATATATATATATATATTTATATATATATATATATATATATATAATATATTTTATATACATTTTACGTTTATAATATTTTATATAATCAATATTATTTTGTTTATATTATATAATATATATAATATATATTATATTTTATTATAAATATTCTTTTACTAAAGTTCATATTATTCATGGTTTTTGTTTTATATTTATAATATTAATATATATAATATATTCATTTTTCTTATATTCTTATACTATTTTTTTTTTTTTTTTTTTTTATATTAATTACTTTACGTTAAAATAGCCTTTATATAAAGTTGAGATATATTATTTTTTTATAATTTAAATATATTATTATTAATTATATTATTCATTTTAAATTCTTTTTAATTAGTTATTTATGTTTTTTATAATTAATATTATATATAAATTTTTATAAAGTTTTTATACTAAAGTTAGCACTATTTCAGGTTTTTGTTTTATAATTTATAATAATATATATATTTGTTTATGTCTTTATAATGAGCACATTTTCATGGTTTTTTTTTATAATTATATATAATATCTTTTTAGTTTAAATTTATTTATTTATAAAATTCTTTTACTAAAGTTGACATATTATCATGTTTGTTTTTATATATATTATATATATAATTTCTTTATATATTTTTATAATATTATTGTTTTTTTTTTATAATTATATTATTTTATACATATTATTTATATATTATATATTATCATTTTTCGTTTAAATATTTTTATAAATAACTTTTGTTTTTTTTTTTATTATTATATACATTTATTAATGTTTATATAGTGGTATTTATGTTTTTTTATAATTATTATAAATACATTTTTATAAAGTCTTTTTATGGATTTTGTTTTTTTTATTATATATAATATTACTTTCTTTTAATGTTTTAAAGTGAGCACTATTATTTCTGTTTGTTTTTAATTTATATTATATATATTTCTTATATACTTTTAAAATTATATATATATTAATTTTATAATTCTTTATAATATATATTTATTTTTTTTTATTATAATATATATTTTTGTTAAAATACTCTTTACTAGTGAGCTTATTCATGTTTGTTTTATAATTTATATATTTTACATTTTACGTTTAAATAGCTTTTTTTAAAGTGCACTATTATTCAGTTTTTTTTTATATTTTAATATATAATATATATATAATAAATAATAATTTTTACGTTATAATAGTCTTTACTAAAGTGAGCATATTATCTGGTTTTGTTTTAATTATTTATATTATATAATTTTATTATAATCTTTTTATATAAAGTTACTTATATGGTTTTTTTTATAATTTATATTTTATTATATAAATTATTTTTAATAATAGCTTTTTTATACTAAAGTGAGCACTATATTTATGGTTTGTTTAAATTTTATTATTTATAATTTTTACTTTTAAAAGCTTCTTTATACTAAGTTGAGCACTATTATTCATGTTTTGTTTATAATTATATTATATATATATACTTTTACTTATAATACTTTTTTTATAAAGTTGGCACATTATTTCAGTTTTTGTTTTTATAATTATATATATATTAATTTTTATAATAGCTTCTTAATAAGTGAGATATATTTAGTTTTGTTTTATATTTATATATATATACATTTTAGTTATAATAGCTTCTTTATACTAAATGAGCACTATTATTTCATGGTTTGTTTTATAATTTTATATATATATTATAATTTTTACGTTTATAAATAGCTTCTTTTATACTAAAGTTGAGCACTATTTTCATGTTTTTGTTTTTATATTTATTATATTATATACATTTTTAGTTATAATATTCTTTTATAAAAGTTAGATATATCATTTTGTTTTTATAATATATATATTATAATTTTACGTTTTAATACTTTATCAATTAGCCTATAATTTTAAAATATTTAATACATTTCGTTGCCTTCTAATGGCACATCATTTGTTATAATTTAAATTTATAAATTAAAATTTTTCTAAAGTTCACTATTTCTTTGTTTTTATATTAATTTATATAACATTTTTAGTTAAGTTTTACTAAGCTATATTCAGTTTTTTTTTATATTATTATATATATACATTTACGTTAAATAGCTTCTTTTATATAAAGTGACACTTTCATGTTTTTTTATAATTTATATTATATTATATACTTTACGTTATAATAGCTCTTTTATACTAAAGTTGAGCACTATTATTCATGTTTTTGTTTTTAAATATTTATATATATATATACATTTTACTTTATAAATAGCTCTTTTATACTAAGTGAGCACATTATTCATGGTTTTTTTTTATAATTTATTATATATATATACATTTTTACGTTTATAAATAGCTTCTTTATACTAAGTTGAGCACTATTATTTCATGGTTTTGTTTTTATAATTATTATATATATAACATTTACGTTATAAATTCTTATATAAGTTACACTATTATTCATGGTTTTTTATATTTATAATAATATATTATATAATAATATTAATATATATATATACATTTACGTTTAAATACTTCTTTATACTAAAGTAGCACTATTATTCATGTTTGTTTTTATATATTTATATTATATTATATACATTTTACGTTTATAATAGCTTCTTTTATACTAATTGAGCACTATTATTCATGGTTTTTTTTTTAATTTTATATTATTAAAAACATTTTTACGTTTTAATAGCTTCTTTTATACTAAGTTGAGCACTATATTTCATGTTTTTGTTTAATTAATATTATATATATTTAGTTTATAATATTCTATATAAATTATATTTATTTTTTATATATTTATATATTATATATATAACATTTACGTTATAAAACTCTTTTTACTAAAGTCACTATTATTTCATGTTTTGTTTTTAATTTATATTATATATATATATTTACGTTTATAAATGCTTCTTTTATACAAAGTTGACACTTTATTCATGGTTTTTGTTTTAATTTAATTATATAAATAATTTTACGTTTAAATAGCTCTTTATACAAAGTGAGCACTTTATTTCATGTTTTTGTTTATAATTATAAATATATATATATTAATTACATTTAGTTTTAAATAGCTTCTTAACTAAAGTGAGCATTATTCATGTTTGTTTTTATAATATATATTATATATATATAATTTTTATATAATACTTTTTATAATAATATTATTTTTTATATATTATATATATATATACATTTTTCGTTTATAAATAGCTTCTTTTATACTAAAGTGAGCACTATTATTTCTGTTTTGTTTTATATATTTTTTATATATATACATTTTTACGTTATAATACTTCTTTTTACAAATTGAGCACTATATTGTTTTTTTTTTATATATATATATAATATATTTTATTATAAATACTTCTTTATATATAATTTGCATCTATATATTTATGTTATTTGTTATTATATATTTATATATATTAATATATATATTATATATATATATACATTTTTACGTTTATAAATAGCTTCTTTTAATACTAAAGTTGAGCACTATTATTTCATGGTTTTTGTTTTTAATTAATATTAATATATATTATATATTACATTTTTACGTTTAAAAATAGCTTCTTTTATACTAAAGTTGAGCACTATTATTTCATGGTTTTTGTTTTTATAATATTATATATATATAATATATTATATTATATATATTATATACATTTTTTAGTTATATAAATAGCTTCTTTTATACTAAAGTTGAGCACTATTATTTCATGGTTTTTGTTTTTATAATTTATATTATATATATATACATTTTTACGTTTATAAATAGCTTCTTTTATACTAAAGTTGAGCACTATTATTTCATGGTTTTTGTTTTTATAATTTATATTATATATATATACATTTTTACGTTTATAAATAGCTTCTTTTATACTAAAGTTGAGCACTATTATTTCATGGTTTTTGTTTTTATAATATTTATATTATATATATATATACATTTTTACGTTTATAAATAGCTTCTTTTATACTAAAGTTGAGCACTATTATTTCATGGTTTTTGTTTTTATAATTTATATATTATATATATTATATACATCCACCGATCCATTCCAATATCATTATTATATTTTGTCTCTTATAAATTCCAGCTAGAATATCGATTCATCTGCCTGTTCTCCTTCCACCAAATCCCATAGTTCCATCTTCCATCCATCTAAATCACTCGGCATTCACAGTTATTTCACGATTACCTAATGCGTGACCCCGAAGCAGTCAGTCGCGTGTAGAAATTCCCCCATAACCACAAAATAGTTCTAAGCGGCTATTGGATTGTCTCCCCCCCCCCCCCCCAATCGATCTATCCAATCAATTGGTTCCATGACACTTCTACAGCCCACAGATCGTTTTTGCTAATAAATAAACCGATATCAAAAGAGAGTTGTAGTAGTAGCAGCCTACCCCAGTCGACGAGGCAGTCAGGGGAAGAGGGAGTGGGGTGGGGGGGGGGTGAGGGGCAGTCGCTTAATAGTAATAGTTTAGATAACTGAGTATGGCTGTATAAATAACATGCATCAATCGTAATGTAGTGGCGCTGGTAAGTAGTTGGTTTGGGGAACGGGGGGCGGGGGTTGTGGGGGGGGGGGTTGGCTTCTTTGTCAAAGAGAACATAAAATAATCTAAAAGCATGTCCTAAAAGTGAATCCCTCGATGATAATCCAAACAGTTGTCCGTCATCGCGTTAACCCTCCCCTTACCAGCCATTTTTTGATTTTCCCCAAAACTTCACACCCAACAAACACAAAAATATATTTTTTTTTGGCACTCTTACACAATAGCAGTATCTATGTTATTGCCATAAATAAATTCTTTAGCAAAACATGCTCTACAACACACTGTTCATTTTCTTTAAATTTTCTGATGTACAAAAGAAATTTGAATAAGAAAAATGTTGGTTATATCGTAACGAATGTGACGATTTTCCTATAGTTGGTAAGGTGAGGGTTAAAGCCTTTGGACACGGAGTTCATCTCCTTTTATGTAGAGGAGATAAAAAAAAAAAACAGACACAAACAATTTGCTTGCTAGCCTTTGGCTTGGACGTCAGATGACCACAAAGTACTTGCCACCAGAGGAAAAAGCATGGTTCAGAAAGATATATTATCATCATCATATATCGTGGTTTGTACTCTTGAACACGTTGTCGGTCAGCTGTCTCCACGAATCACGATCCTCTGCGGTGCGCATGAAAATATCTACTCTGCCCGTAATCGATACGGGTTTCACTGCTTGAGTAGCAAGTACATTGTCAAAACGAATCCCCCATGGTATTAGTAGTAGTAGTAGTAGTAGTAGTAGTAGTAGTAGTAGTAGTAGTAGTAGTAGTAGTAGTAGTAGTAGTAGCGTATGGCTACACATCCAAATGTATTTCGTCAACCCAGCTTCTAAAGTCTTCCTTCGCCCTAAGCCACCTTCAAGTTTAGTGACTGGACAGTGGAGGACGATGTGATCGCTGGTCTCTGGGGTTGCCTGACATTTCCCCCATGGTGATACATGGTGTACAATTACGGCTATGTGGTCTAGTGTTATGACACTCGCTTTCGGATCGGGAGGTCCTGGGTTCGAGC
Source organism: Berghia stephanieae (assembly GCF_034508935.2). NCBI lineage: Eukaryota > Metazoa > Mollusca > Gastropoda > Nudibranchia > Aeolidiidae > Berghia > Berghia stephanieae. The sequence continues at coordinate 84,935,652 of NC_088364.1, forward strand.
CTCGCTTGACGCATAGTTAAGTCCTTGGAACAGGCTCTTTACTCACATTCTATCACCGTACTCAGGTGTAAAATGAGTACCTGGAGTTGTCTCTGTCGGGGAAAAATGTATTATCGCCTAACTGGCGTCATGTCTCGTCCTACGTGTCAAGTGGTGCTGTTGGCCAGGGACCCCATGTAAAGCAAGTTGAGCATGTTTAGTGGATACTGCGCTATATAAAAACTGAATTAAATTACACCACTTGGTGTTAACTGACATTAAATAACATTAATGTTTAATAATCCCAAGTCTATCAAATGGATTATTTGGCAATGGACAGGTCTGATGCCACGTCCGCCCAGCAACGAGCAGCTTGGTTCTAAACAAAGAACTTTTTCACATGTCGTGTGATCAGAATATATAAAAGTCAAAACATGATCAGATTTATGTTTTTCTCCTCTGGATACACTTTTATGCTGGTGGGAGAATAATTTCGTAAGGCCGTCCGCCATTGTTCCGATAAGTTAGAATCAGTTACTAAGTTACTATGCGTCATTACAAAGGAAGTGACGTCACGACTGTTGAAGCCTATTCACAAAAGCTGTACAACATACGAAAAGGAAAGTATTTAAGAACAATGATTTTTCAGACTTCCCGATACATCTACTTTTAGAATGCGATTCGTGACGGACCTCTTTAAAAATGAATAAATGCAAACAAACAAGTTACAGTAAAATTGATAATGATCGATGGTTTGTTTACCTTCGGCTAGCGTTTCTTATCTCTGTTTTGGTTTAGAATAGAAAAATATCGACCAAATATTGACGTTTGTCGGGCTTATCAATAGCATGTGATTAGGACCTGGGCACACAATGGCGATGGAAAAGGCTTCTGTCGATAAGGTAATGTTACTAAGTAAATTGATCGCTCAAATGAGAAGTTTCCGAATTACTTGAGAAAGGCAATATGATAAATTGATTTGGGAGTAGACTTGAAGTAGGCACATGCAAGAATGCAATGTAAGAACGGGATAGGTTTTATTCCTGGTAAAATATAATAATATGGTTGCTGAGCTAATTAATCTGAAATCTTAACGCTATCATTACTTATTTTAGATAGGGCTTGTTTGGCTCAGCGGTCTTTGTGTTTTTGTATCCAAAAGATACGGAGTACATACGACTCATCACTCACAAATACTAACGAAAGAGTGAACATGGAAAGGCTTCGTATGGGAACAAAACAGACAATGGACGTTTCGGGTACAAACCTTTCGTCAGCACAACAGTATACAAAAAATAAACGTGGAAAACAAATATAATAAAAAAAATGTTCATTAAAGGGTTTTAAGGGTTTGTACCCGAAACGTCCATTGTCTGTTTTGTTCCCATACGAAGCCTTTCCATTTTCACTCTTTCGTTAATATTTTACGATCACCGGCTTCAGGCAGCCCTTACCGTTTTCTATCACTCACAAATAATTTTCATCAGATGAGATACTCCTATGCCCCTAAAATAGCACTTTTGTAATTCATGTATGATAGATCTAGTTGTCTTTGCGGTCAAAAAACGTTGAATAAGCTCTTAGGACTGTTTGTAAACCAAATAATGTATGCGGTTGGCGGTGATCAGCTATTTGCTATCGTTTTTAGACTGCCAAAGGGGCAATCAGTTGTAACCAATATCTCACAGATTATTATAAGGGCTATAATATTACAGTCATTTGTGTTATTCTTACGATTGGATTCGCAGGTAGAGAAAGGTTCATTTTACAATCTAGATATATTTTGTTCATTTGCAGATATTGCGTTGATATTAACATTTTGCATTGAAATTGAAAAAAAAATAAAATACAGAAAAACAAAAAGAGCAAGAATTCGAAAATGTGCACCTCATATTCATGAAGATCGACGTATATTAGCAATGAATATTATTTTATATTGTCTCAAACAATTTTAACAGATCACCTCTTAGTCTCAAACCTTGTATGAAGGTATTTGATTTATCTTTTTAATTAATGTAATGATTATAAAATCCCCAGACCTTGCCAGTATACTGTCCCAGATACTTCTTAAAGCACTGTATAGAAATCCAAATTTCATACATCCAAACAAAGTTCATGACCTCGGACAACCAACATTACGAGACGTCATCTAAACATTTCACATGTCATTCAGTGCAATGTCCGGACATTGCGAATATTTTGGTGCTTTCATCAAACTGACAACTGATATATATCGGCGACACGGGGGGAGGGGGGGGGGGGCGGGGGGGGGGGGGGGGGGTCTTAGTGGACCTTGGGTGTCCATGCACTTACTGACACCCCAGATTTTACAGATATCAATATTACAGATGTTGTAATATCAGGTACAATGAATTGTTGGACAGGACAAATATTTTCAATAAATGGTCAGTTAGCAAACTTTGGGTTGTACGGCAATCCGTACAACAAATACAGCTACAGCTAAATTCCAATCATCACCAAAATCCAACACTTTTCTTAGTGAGTGAATTGAACTATTTAATTTCAACGGTCAATTTGACAAATGCACTTGGTTCTCTTACTTTTGAGGACATGTTTATATGGTTTTGCCTGCGTAAGGTAATAGCAATTTGGTAAATCTCACATTCTAGAAAATAGGATTGTATGAATTGTATGATTATTATTATTATTATTATTATTATTATTATTATTATTATTATTATTATTATTATTATTATTATTATTATTATTATTAT
>NC_088364.1:84943365-84948365 GCF_034508935.2 Berghia stephanieae
AATTCGCGCTTCCTCACAAAGTAGCAAACAATTTCCTGCCCATCAATGTTTTTGTTTATGCATCTTAACAACGCCACTACCACATTATCTCATTGGTCTGTAGTTTTTAATTCATCATGTGTTGTTGATGAAGGGGAAACCCGAAACGTCCATTATATGTTTTCGTATATTAAACTGAAGCTTACATTCAATTTCACAGTTATAATTTATTTATTTATTTCAATTCTGAATATAAAAAAGCAAGAACAATTCAAAAACTAATTCTATGTGATGAAACCACGTACAGAAGGCATAGCAACATAAATATTTTCGGCAATTTAAAAACGTATGTTTATAAATATAATTTAAGAAGTGTCACACTTTGTGACACAGCAGTAACGTGTCTAAAACCGGTCGCACATCTATTCGGTAACTTTTGGGATCAATTATCTTTATCGTTATTTATTTCGGGAATTCTCAATGAAAATATTTTTAAGTAAGTCCTTCTGAGCCACTTGGACTCATTGTAAAACAAATTAAGTCCTTTAGAGCCTTGTAGCCAATGGTGCAGGAGTTATTCCGGTTTCAATAGCGTGAAGCGGACAATTAACGTATTTGTTTGAAAACCTTTGAACGGGACGCTAGTCTGTAGTCTATCGCAGATTACTATCCCAGCTTGACAGGTACTCTTTTACACCTGAATGGAGTGAGTGATTGGAGTAAATTTTCTTGCTCTAGAAAGTACAAGTTGGCTTCGGTCGGAATCGAACACAGAACCTCTGAGTCCAGAGTACAACGCGCTAACCATAGGCCATCTTGCCTCCTAAGCTTTTAAATCCGGAACTTATCCATGTTTCTGTGGCGTTGAGCAGACAGATAACAGTATAAAATTTAAAATAATAAAATTCATTTTTTCATCCATAGGGGAAATTTTTCTCGAGGGTCTATTCCAAGGTAAGACTGGAATAACCCAGGCGTCAGCCGCAATGCAGCGCCGCAAATTTAGCTAGGACAAGGTATAACCAGGCGTCAGCCGCAGTGCAGCGCCGCAAATTGAGCTAGGCGAGGTGACTTACTCAACTGATGCCTTTCGGGTACGAACCATGTGACTTTCTATTATCCTCTTGAATGATGCTAGTCCGTCAAAGATTACTTTCATCAGCGAACTGGTACTCATTTGCACCTGGGTAAAATGAGGTAATTCCAAGAAAGCCATTTTAAGGTAAGATCGGAGATCACCATAGAGTCTACGGAATTGACCCTTGAGCAATCTTTGGGTCATTAAAGGATGCACCCAATATTGTTTTTTCTTTCAATTTGTCTTTTTTTTCCACGTGGTAAAGCACAGAAATATGCAACCTCTATTTCATCCATTACTAGTAGTAGTAGTAGTAGTAGTAGTAGTAGTAGTAGTAGTAGTAGTAGTAGTAGTAGTAGTAGTAGTAGTAGCAGTAGTAGTAGTCGTGGTAGTGGTAGTGGTAGTAGTAGCAGTAGCAATAATATTACTCTTGCTATAAGAATATTTCATGATTATATAAATCTTATGAAAACAAATCCCATTGTACAGTGTAAAAAATCATTGTCGTCATGTCGTATCTTATGTTGATTCATAAAATGTGAATTATTAGAGTTGCAATTGCCTACAAATAAACTTTTGAATCTTGTAAAAAAAAAATGCATTCGCGCAGGTGTGTCCTGGGACAGTCCTGTCCTAGTGCGGAACCCCTTTTGAATAGAAGTTTTCTCCAGTGGGACAGGACAAATTTGTCCCGGGACAGTTTTGTCCTAGTGCGGAAGGAGGGTAACACAACGGCTTGGGACACAACGGGACTGTTTTGTCCCGTCCCAATAGGTGCGGAAGATCTCTCTAAATTCTATATGTTACAGATTTGGGACAGGACTGTCCCGGGACAGTCCTGTCCTAGTGCGGAAGAGGGTTTAGTCACATATGTCCTGACATCCATATTGATTTCAAGTCACTCGTTAGGATTTATGCCAGGTCGGTACTTACTCCAAAAGACATTCCCTTTGTCAGAGACACCAAAGTGCGTGACGTCCCTGTAATAGCATCAAATGTTGTCACCAGGACTGAAGTGGAGGGAAAATGGGTTGTGACCGGTGAACAAAAATCATTACTTATATTATGAGAATATTTCATCTAGATCTAGCTATTTTTAGTATACACTTAGACCTAAATAACATCCGTTTTCAGACCTGCTTAAGCTCTATTTCACGATAGAGTATTTTTACTATTTAATTTGTTATAATTATATGTACTGGTGTGTTTTATGAAGTGTTGAATCAATTATATCATTATTTTAGAACGAGGCAGCATACCATCCCAATGATAAACTGATACTCGAATCACGCTTAATACAAAGCAATATATTATATTGTTTAAAATAGTTTAGGTTTAATGTCAATGTCACTCAAGCAGTCTTAAGTTTGTCGCCAAAATCAATTCTGTCGCAAAATGGCAAAATGCATTTTCAAATAATTTTAACTAGAGATGATTAATTTCATTGATGATAAAAACACCTAAAGTTGATTTTTCTAAAAATTCTCGTTTTGATAAGTTGGGATCATTTTCATCTGTTGAAATTTGCTTTTAAGATAAAAGAATTAATCTTCTCAATGCACATCAAGATTTAATTTAATTGAATGTAAATATTTTGATACTTCATTTAAACTTCGCCATTACACACTTTATAGTGATACAGAGACATAACCTAACACCATCCCACATCACACAAATGGTGTGTCTGTCTTCAGTATTCATGTTGCAACAGTATCGATGTCCTCTCTGATTGCTATGAACAGTATGGATTGGATAGGATTGGAATGGATTCATCACGGTTTGAACCGAACAGTATGGATTGGATAGGATTGGAATGGATTCATCACGGTTTGAACCGAACAGTATGGATTGGATAGGATTGGAATGGATTCATCACGGTTTGAACCGAACAGTATGGATTGGATAGGATTGGAATGGATTCATCACGGTTTGAACCGAACAGTATGGAATGGATAGGATTGGAATGGATTCATCACGGTTTGAACCGAACAGTATGGATTGGATAGGATTGGAATGGATTCATCACGGTTTGAACCGAACAGTATGGATTGGATAGGATTGGAATGGATTCATCACGGTTTGAACCGAACAGGATTTGTAAGGAAAAGCTGCCATTAGGAAATAGCGGAGTCATATAGTAGTAAAGAATTATGTACGGAAACCATCCAACTGTTGATATGGATCAAGTCTCAGTTGGGTAATTATTGGTAATAATTGTATTTTAGATATTCCCAAGACAAGAATGGTGATTTACTTTCAATGTATTTATCTCTGCATCTGTCACGTAACAGGATGGTGCTTGGTTCCCATCAATAGCAGATTTTTGTGGCTATTTGGTCTAGTGGTATGACACTCGCTTTCGGATTGGAAGGTCCTGGGTTCGAGCTTCGCTCGGTGCATAGTTGAATCCTCAGAAAACGTTCTTTATTCAAATTCTCTCACTGTACACAGGTGTAAAATGAGTACCTGGCCGTTAACAGCGCTGTCTCTGTCGGGAAAAATTGTAATATCGCCTTACAATTGTCATGTCTCGTTCTATATGTTACGTGTTGCTGTTGGTTAGGGACCCTTTGTAAAGCACGTTGAGCACGTTTAGTGGATATTGCGCTGTATAAAAACTCAAGTTTGTTTCTTCTTAACAGAATGTTTTTCTTCTTTGCCTCGTCTTTCTCGGATACTTTTACGGTATATACAAATCCAGAATATTATCGACTTAGATTCGAACTTAAGACCAACCCTCATTACATGGCAAAGCACCATTTTTTTATTTTGTCAGAATATGTTTGCTTCATTTAACTATGGATTAAGATGACCCCCAACTTATAAAAACGACTAAGATCCAAGACTTCAATGGTTTGCTTGATAACCCTGACGGTCCACATACTCGAAAGGGGTTTCCTTTCAGGGGAAATAACCCATGACGAAGTGTGAGTCGAGAAGAATAAAGTAAGTTACCTGCTCCTGACAAGATGAAATAAAAATTCGTGGGTGGGTCTCCTTCTCTGAGAATCACTCGACGAGGCTCGTAACTGAAGAATACAACAGATATCCCGTATTTAATGTTTATAGTTTTACTTGTCATTGAGCTTGCTTTTAAAGACTAATTTTAACAATTTGATAAATAGCCTACACAGGCTTATTGGCAGGACTGATGACCCAAATTGTAATGAGTCCATTGTTGTAATGGAAAAACGCTCAAAAGAACGCAAAATATTGTCGTTTACAACAATGTTAAATCAACACTGAAATTGTGTTTGGTTATCAAACCTGCATATAAGTAAACGTCGGCCTAATATTAGGAAGTACAACGGGACCAAGGCACAAGACTTATTTCTATTAATTATTTCAATCGTCTATCAATGGAACAGGTTACAAACTTCTAAATCAAATTTTAGTAACTGATAATAAATTCAAACTTTCTAGCCAGTAAACTCAAAATATGTTTTTCGTTGAGCTTTAAATCTCAAGAGTTTCAAAATCTATCCCTAATGTACCTTAAGTCAATTGAATTGCACACAAACACCAGTTACTTAATATACAATCTTTATCTAATCTTTCTTCAGCTGTTTTTCAAAGACAGTAATGCTCAATGTGCATATATTAGCAGGTCTGATAACCGAACGCAATCATGGACTCGATGTAATATTGTTGTAATGGACAATATGTTGCGTCCGTTTGATAGTACTTTCATTACAATAATGAGCCCATAACAATTTGAGATATCAGAACCTTAAATTAGTTCACTTTGGTAATTCCTCTTCAGGACACATCATAATAAGAAAGAGAACAACTTACGCCTCAAATCGGCCGACTTGGCACAGCTTTCGTTGCATTTTCTTCGGGTACTCGGCGAACGCCGGGATGTTTCTCAAAGCAACCAAGAGCTGCAAATATAAAACAAAATTGCAAATATAAAACAAAATTGCAAATATAAGATAAAATT
>NC_088364.1:84955865-84958365 GCF_034508935.2 Berghia stephanieae
GATGATCTTCACTTTCATTGTCTTTGGTTCAAAGCAGATAATAAGCCCATTTTTTCGATTTGAAATCGAATATCTTTGTTAAATCAGATAGGGAACGCGTTTCTGGTCTTGTAGTAAGACAGTCTAGCTGTTTGTTTAGCTATTACTATGGAAGGAACGAAAGTTTCTGGTCTTGTAGTAAGACAGTCTAGCTGTTTGTTTAGCTATTACTATGGAAGGAACGAAAGTTTCTGGTCTTGTAGTAAGACAGTCTAGCTGTTTGTTTAGCTATTACTATGGAAGGAACGAAAGTTTCTGGTCTTGTAGTAAGACAGTCTAGCTGTTTGTTTAGCTATTACTATGGAAGGAACGAAAGTTTCTGGTCTTGTAGTAAGACAGTCTAGCTGTTTGTTTAGCTATTACTATGGAAGGAACGAAAGTTTCTGGTCTTGTAGTAAGACAGTCTAGCTGTTTGTTTAGCTATTACTATGGAAGGAACGAAAGTTTTGGTCTTGTTAAGACGTCTAGCGTTTGTTTAGTATTACATGGAGGAACGAAAGTTTCGGTCTTGTAGTAAGACAGTCAGCTGTGTTTGCTATTATATGGAAGGAACGAAAGTTTCTGGTCTTGTAGTAAGCAGTCTACTGTTTTTTAGCTATACTATGAAGAACGAAGTTTCTGGTCTTGTAGTAAGACAGTTAGTGTTTGTTTAGTATTACTATGAAGGAACGAAAGTTTCTGTCTGTATAACAGTCTAGCTGTTGTTTAGCTATACATGGAAGACGAAGTTCTGGCTGTAGTAAGACGTCTAGCTGTTGTTTAGTATTATATGAAGGAACGAAGTTTCTGGTCTTGTATAAGACAGTCTGCTGTTTGTTTGCTATTCTATGGAAGGAACGAAAGTTTTGGTTTGTAGTAAGCAGTCTACTGTTTGTTAGCTATTATTGGAAGGAACGAAAGTTCTGGTTTGTAGTAAGACATCTAGCTGTTTGTTTAGTATTATATGGAAGGAACGAAAGTTCGTCTGTAGTAGACTCTAGCTGTGTAGCTTATTGGAAGAACGAAAGTTTCTGTTGTGTAACGCTAGCTGTTGTTTAGCTTTACTATGGAAGAACGAAGTTTCTGGCTTGTAGTAAGACAGTCTGCTGTTTGTTTAGCTTACTATGGAAGGAACGAAAGTTTCTGGTCTTGTAGTAGACAGTCTACTGTTTGTTTAGCTTTACATGGAAGGAACGAAAGTTTTGGTCTTGTATAAGACTCTAGTGTTTGTTTAGCTATTACTATGGAAGGAACGAAAGTTCGGTCTGTGTAAGACATCTAGTGTTTGTTAGATTATTGAAGACGAAAGTTCGTCTTGTAGTAAGCAGTCTAGCTTGTTAGTATTATATGAGGAACGAAGTTCTGTCTGTATAAGAAGTTACGTTTTATATACATGAGAACAAGTTGGTTTGTATAAATCTGCGTTTGTTATTTACTAGAAGGACAATTTTGGTCTGTGTAGAGCTCTTGTTTATCATGAAAAGAAATTTGTTTGTGTTTTTTTTATTACAAAGATTTGGCTGGTGAGTCTAGCTTGTTTAGTATTACTTGAGAACGAAGTTCGGCGTTAAATATTTTTTTATATATATAAGAAAAATTTTTTTTATAGACATAGCTGTTGTTATATACAGGAAGAACAGTTTTTTTGTCTTGTAGTAAACAGTCAGCTGTTTTAGCTATTATATGGAAGGAACGAAGTTTTGTTTTAGTAAACAGTCTACTTTGTTTAGCTATTACATGGAAGAACAAAGTTCTGCTGTGTAGACAGTAGCTGTTTGTTTGCTTTACTATGGAAGGAACGAAAGTTCGTCTGTAGAAGACAGTCAGCTTTTACTACTATGGAAGAACGAAGTTCGGTCTTGTTAAACAGTCTAGTGTTTTACATATATGAAGAACAAAGTTTCTGGTCTTGTATAAGAGTAGCGTTTGTTTAGCTATTATATGGAAGGAACGAAGTTTCTGTTTGTAAAGACAGTCTATGTTGTTAGCTATTACTAGGAAAACGAATTTTGGTTGTATAACAGTCTTGTTTGTTAGCTATTACTTGGAAGACGAAGTTTCTGTCTTGTAGTAAGAAGTCAGCTTTTGTTTAGCTATATATGAAGAACGAAAGTTTTGGTTGTAGTAAACAGTCTAGCTGTTTGTTTACTATTACATGGAAGAACGAAAGTTCTGGCTGTATAAGACAGCTACTGTTTACTATACTATGAAGGAACGAATTGGTCTGTGTAGACGTCTGTGTTGTTAGCTTTATAGGAAGAACGAATTCTGTCTTGTAGTAAGACAGTCTACTGTTTGTTAGATACTAGGAAGAACGAAGTTTCTGGTCTGTAGTAGACAGTCTCTGTTGTTTAGCTATACTGAGGAACGAAGTTTGGTCTTTATAACGTCTAGTGTTGTTAGCTTATATGAAGGACGAATTTCGTCTTGTAGTAAGACAGTCTAGCTGTTTGTTTAGCTATTACTATGGAAGGAACGAAAG
>NC_088364.1:84960865-84980865 GCF_034508935.2 Berghia stephanieae
TATCTTGTTGTTACCAACATAAGCGCCTGCTCCACTCACTTTTCTGAATTAAAAATTCACCCCATACACCGGAGCATACTCAATGTCTCAATCGTTTCTATGTTATATGTTTGTGATGAGAATATTGGCTATTAAGCTTAACTGCTGGTCAACATTACTGAGTTTGCGCCAACGGGTCCCGTTAGAGATAGACGACGATTGGGATTGTTTGGAAGCTTTAACCCTTTGCCCACTAGTCATTATGACATCCGAAATGCTATCGCCTTCTACATCTACGCCAGAACAGAAATAGAGGGTGGAGCCTACCATGATATAACATTTTATGGATCCCTAATTTCATCATATCAGTTCTGTCCACTGACAGGTGGGTGGATATCGCTTTCAAGAACTTATGTCCTTATATGAAATCCTGAGTTTTTGACCAATCAACGGATTGCTCTTTTGATAGCTCGCTTGTCAACATGAGTCAGCTCAGCCCTTGATTTATGTAAAGGCATCACATGCGGTATATGTTGTGTAACTTCAAAGACCACGGTTGACCGAAAGCGATGAATGGAAGCCCTACTGTGGCGTGGAGAACGAGGTCTTGTATGTATAGTTACGTCATATCTCAACGCTCGTGAATTCTTAGTACGGCTGGACTCACAATCAAAACTCGAAATCTGTGTTTTAAACTCTTGAATCAATCGAATTACATCAGTGCGTTCGTCTCATTGAGAAATGAAAAACGATATATAAATCAAGAACATCGACCGGAAAATAAGGAAATTATCATAAAATTATAAAATTTGAGAAAGCTATTTTCAAAATCAAATATATTACAAAAAAGGTTATTTCTCGACCGATTTTTATGAGACAAAGACAATTTTTCTCCACTTTTCAAGCTGATTCCAACAATGAGGTTTTCAAATTTATCGCGATAAGATTATTTGTCATTATTTTTTTAAATACCTAATTGACTGCTCAGGAAATGAATACGTAATACTTGGCGGCTAGCGAGTAGGTGTTAAATTTTGCTTACCCTTTCCCCACGTAGACGCACACACACACACACACACACACACACAACACACACACACACACAGACTGAACACACAATGTATGTCTTTCACTTCTGGCCAAAGTTGCCTTATTACAACTTAGACTCGAATGATAACAGCGAGTAGGGTGTCAGATTAAACTTCAGTTTTAAAGGTCTAATTCAATTCACACCGTAATAAATCATAATAATGATCATTCTTGATATATTAGAGCATTAAAATATTTAATTCACATTACTATAAATATATTTTAAATATATGTATTTTGTAATTATTTTAGCGACGATACGAACCCCTTTTAATCGTCGAGCCGAACGATAGGATGCTAGACGACGATAAGTCTGTGTGTGTGTGTGTGTGTGTGTGTGTGTGTGTGTGTGTGTGTGTGCGTCTACGTGGGAAAGGGTAAGCAAAATTTAACACCTACTCGCTAGCCGCCAAGGATTACGTATTCATTTCCTGAGCAGTCAATTGGGTATTAAAAAAAAATAATGACAAATAATCTTATCGCGATAAATTTGAAAACCTCATTGTTGGAATCAGCTTGAAAAGTGGAGAAAAATTGTCTTTGTCTCATAAAAAATCGGTCTAGAAATAACCTTTTTTGTAATAGATTTGATTTTGAAAACAGCTTTCTCAAATTTTATAATTTTATGATAATTTCCTTGTTTTCCGGTCGATGTTCTTGATTTATATATCGTTTTTCATTTCTCAATGAGACGAACGCAATGATGTAACTCGATTGATTCAAGAGTTTAAAACATATATTTCAATTCAGAAAAGTGAGTGGAGCAGGCACTTATGTTGGTAACAACAAGATATGAAGTGAATAGAAAAGTGCCAGAAGACAATAGAGAATAAAAATTTTTCGCGGCGGTGGTGGGGTTTGAACCTGCGACCTTATTGGTACGACAACTCCGCCTGGCAGGTGAGAGCGTGGCTCTACCGTGTGAGCTATCCACGAACACAAAAATATTCGTTTCAAACTCAAAGTCATTACTAGATCCCTCTCTCACCTACTTCTTGAGACCGCCGATTCGTTCGTACACCACCATCGCGAATAATTTTGACCAGCAGTTAAGCTTAATAGCCAATATTCTCAACACAAACATATAACATAGAAACGATTGAGACATTGAGTATGCTCCGGTGTATGGGGTGAATTTTAATTCAGAAAAGTGAGTGGAGCAGGCACTTATGTTGGTAACAACAAGATATGAAGTGAATAGAAAAGTGCCAGAAGACAATAGAGAATAAAAATTTTTCTTCTGGCACTTTTCTATTCACTTCATATCTTGTTGTTACCAACATAAGTGCCTGCTCCACTCACTTTTCTGAATTAAAATTCACCCCATACACCGGAGCATACTCAATGTCTCAATCGTTTCTATGTTATATGTTTGTGTTGAGAATATTGGCTATTAAGCTTAACTGCTGGTCAAAATTATTCGCGATGGTGGTGTACGAACGAATCGGCGGTCTCAAGAAGTAGGTGAGAGAGGGATCTAGTAATGACTTTGAGTTTGAAACGAATATTTTTGTGTTCGTGGATAGCTCACACGGTAGAGCCACGCTCTCACCTGCCAGGCGGAGTTGTCGTACCAATAAGGTCGCAGGTTCAAACCCCACCACCGCCGCGAAAAAATTTTTATTCTCTATTGTCTTCTGGCACTTTTCTATTCACTTCATATCTTGTTGTTACCAACATAAGTGCCTGCTCCACTCACTTTTCTGAATTAAAATTCACCCCATACACCGGAGCATACTCAATGTCTCAATCGTTTCTATGTTATATGTTTGTGTTGAGAATATTGGCTATTAAGCTTAACTGCTGGTCAAAATTATTCGCGATGGTGGTGTACGAACGAATCGGCGGTCTCAAGAAGTAGGTGAGAGAGGGATCTAGTAATGACTTTGAGTTTGAAACGAATATTTTTGTGTTCGTGATAGCTCACACGGTAGAGCCACGCTCTCACCTGCCAGGCGGTTGTCGTACCAATAAGGTCGCAGGTTCAAACCCCCACCGCCGCGAAAAATTTTTATTCTCTATTGTCTTCTGGCACTTTTCTATTCACTTCATATCTTGTTGTTACCAACATAAGTGCCTGCTCCACTCACTTTTCTGAATTAAATTCACCCCATACACCGGAGCATACTCAATGTCTCAATCGTTTCTATGTTATATGTTTGTGTTGAGATATTGGCTATTAAGCTAACTGCTGGTCAAAATTATTCGCGATGGTGGTGTACGAACGAATCGGCGGTCTCAAGAAGTAGGTGGAGAGGGATCTAGTAATGACTTTGAGTTTGAAACGAATATTTTTGTGTTCGTGGATAGCTCACACGGTAGAGCCACGCTCTCACCTGCCAGGCGAGTGTCGTACCAATAAGGTCGCAGGTTCAACCCACCACCGCCGCGAAAATTTTTATTCTCTATTGTCTTCTGGCACTTTTCTATTCACTTCATATTTGTTGTTACCACATAAGTGCCTGCTCCACTCACTTTTCTGAATTAAAATTCACCCCATACACCGGAGCATATCAATGTCTCAATCGTTTCTATGTTATATGTTTGTGTTGAGAATATTGGCTATTAAGCTAACTGCTGGTCAAAATTATTCGCGATGGTGGTGTACGAACGAATCGGCGGTCTCAAGAAGTAGGTGAGAGAGGGATCTAGTAATGACTTTGAGTTTGAAACGAATATTTTGTGTTCGTGGATAGCTCACACGGTAGAGCCACGCTCTCACCTGCCAGGCGGAGTTGTCGTACCAATAAGGTCGCAGGTTCAAACCCACACCGCCGCGAAAATTTTTATCTCTATTGTCTTCTGGCACTTTTCTATTCACTTCATATCTTGTTGTTACAATAACTATCATTTCGAATTTATAGGAGATATCAGTCACGTCTATGATATTTTGTGTTGAGATATGGTAATAACTACGCTGTCAAAATTATTCGCGATGGGTGTACAACGAATCGGCGGTCTCAAGAAGTAGGTGAGAGAGGATCTAGTAATGACTTTGAGTTTGAAACGAATATTTTTGTGTTCGTGGATAGCTCACACGGTAGAGCCACGCTCTCACCTGCCAGGCGGAGTTGTCGTACCAATAAGGTCGCAGGTTCAAACCCCACCACCGCCGCGAAAAATTTTTATTCTCTATTGTCTTCTGGCACTTTTCTATTCACTTCATATCTTGTTGTTACCAACATAAGTGCCTGCTCCACTCACTTTTCTGAATTAAAATTCACCCCATACACCGGAGCATACTCAATGTCTCAATCGTTTTCTATGTTATATGTTTGTGTTGAGAATATTGGCTATTAAGCTTAACTGCTGGTCAAAATTATTCGCGATGGTGGTGTACGAACGAATCGGCGGTCTCAAGAAGTAGGTGAGAGAGGGATCTAGTAATGACTTTGAGTTTGAAACGAATATTTTTGTGTTCGTGGATAGCTCACACGGTAGAGCCACGCTCTCACCTGCCAGGCGGAGTTGTCGTACCAATAAGGTCGCAGGTTCAAACCCCACCACCGCCGCGAAAAATTTTTTATTCTCTATTGTCTTCTGGCACTTTTCTATTCACTTCATATCTTGTTGTTACCAACATAAGTGCCTGCTCCACTCACTTTTCTGAATTAAAATTCACCCATACACCGGAGCATACTCAATGTCTCAATCGTTTCTATGTTATATGTTTGTGTTGAGAATATTGGCTATTAAGCTTAACTGCTGGTCAAAATTATTCGCGATGGTGGTGTACGAACGAATCGGCGGTCTCAAGAAGTAGGTGAGAGAGGGATCTAGTAATGACTTTGAGTTTGAAACGAATATTTTTGTGTTCGTGGATAGCTCACACGGTAGAGCCACGCTCTCACCTGCCAGGCGGAGTTGTCGTACCAATAAGGTCGCAGTTCAAACCCCACCACCGCCGCGAAAAATTTTTATTCTCTATTGTCTTCTGGCACTTTTCTATTCACTTCATATCTTGTTGTTACCAACATAAGTGCCTGCTCCACTCACTTTTCTGAATTAAAATTCACCCCATACACCGGAGCATACTCAATGTCTCAATCGTTTCTATTTATATGTTTGTGTTGAGAATATTGGCTATTAAGCTTAACTGCTGGTCAAAATTATTCGCGATGGTGGTGTACGAACGAATCGGCGGTCTCAAGAAGTAGGTGAGAGAGGGATCTAGTAATGACTTTGAGTTTGAAACGAATATTTTTGTGTTCGTGGATAGCTCACACGGTAGAGCCACGCTCTCACCTGCCAGGCGGAGTTGTCGTACCAATAAGGTCGCAGGTTCAAACCCCACCACCGCCGCGAAAAATTTTTATTCTCTATTGTCTTCTGGCACTTTTCTATTCATCTTCATATCTTGTTGTTACCAACATAAGGCCTGCTCCACTCACTTTTCTGAATTAAAATTCCCCCATACACCGGAGCATACCAATGTCTCAATCGTTTCTATGTTATATGTTTGTGTGAGAAATTGGCTATTAAGCTTAACTGTGGTCAAAATTATTCGCGATGGTGGTGTACGAACGAATCGGCGGTCTCAAGAAGTAGGTGAGAGAGGGATCTAGTAATGACTTTGAGTTTGAAACGAATATTTTTGTGTTCGTGGATAGCTCACACGGTAGAGCCACGCTCTCACCTGCCAGGCGGAGTTGTCGTACCAATAAGGTCGCAGGTTCAAACCCCACCACCGCCGCGAAAAATTTTTATTCTCTATTGTCTTCTGGCACTTTTCTATTCACTTCATATCTTGTTGTTACCAACATAAGTGCCTGCTCCACTCACTTTTCTGAATTAAAATTCACCCCATACACCGGAGCATACTCAATGTCTCAATCGTTTCTATGTTATATGTTTGTGTTGAGAATATTGGCTATTAAGCTTAACTGCTGGTCAAAATTATTCGCGATGGTGGTGTACGAACGAATCGGCGGTCTCAAGAAGTAGGTGAGAGAGGGATCTAGTAATGACTTTGAGTTTGAAACGAATATTTTTGTGTTCGTGGATAGCTCACACGGTAGAGCCACGCTCTCACCTGCCAGGCGGAGTTGTCGTACCAATAAGGTCGCAGGTTCAAACCCCACCACCGCCGCGAAAAATTTTTATTCTCTATTGTCTTCTGGCACTTTCTATTCACTTCATATCTTGTTGTTACCAACATAAGTGCCTGCTCCACTCACTTTTCTGAATTAAAATTCACCCCATACACCGGAGCATACTCAATGTCTCAATCGTTTCTATGTTATATGTTTGTGTTGAGAATATTGGCTATTAAGCTTAACTGCTGGTCAAAATTATTCGCGATGGTGGTGTACGAACGAATCGGCGGTCTCAAGAAGTAGGTGAGAGAGGGATCTAGTAATGACTTTGAGTTTGAAACGAATATTTTTTTGTTCGTGGATAGCTCACACGGTAGAGCCACGCTCTCACCTGCCAGGCGGAGTTGTCGTACCAATAAGGTCGCAGGTTCAAACCCCACCACCGCCGCGAAAAATTTTTATTCTCTATTGTCTTCTGGCACTTTTCTATTCACTTCATATCTTGTTGTTACCAACATAAGTGCCTGCTCCACTCACTTTTCTGAATTAAAATTCACCCCATACACCGGAGCATACTCAATGTCTCAATCGTTTCTATGTTATATGTTTGTGTTGAGAATATTGGCTATTAAGCTTAACTGCTGGTCAAAATTATTCGCGATGGTGGTGTACGAACGAATCGGCGGTCTCAAGAAGTAGGTGAGAGAGGGATCTAGTAATGACTTTGAGTTTGAAACGAATATTTTTGTGTTCGTGGATAGCTCACACGGTAGAGCCACGCTCTCACCTGCCAGGCGGAGTTGTCGTACCAATAAGGTCGCAGGTTCAAACCCCACCACCGCCGCGAAAATTTTTTATTCTCTATTGTCTTCTGGCACTTTTCTATTCACTTCATATCTTGTTGTTACAAACATATATTTCGTGTTTTGATTGTGAGTCCAGCCGTACTAAGAATTCACGAGCGTTGAGATATGACGTAACTATACATACAAGACCTCGTTCTCCACGCCACAGTAGGGCTTCCATTCATCGCTTTCGGTCAACCGTGGTCTTTGAAGTTAACAACATATACCGCCTGTGATGCCTGTACATAAATCAAGGGTTGAGCTGACTCATGTTGACAAGCGAGCTATCAAAAGAGCAATCGTTGATTGGTCAAAAACTCAGAATTTCATATAAGGACACAAGTTCTGGAAAGCGATACCCACCCACCTGTCAGTGGACAGAACTGATATGACGAAATTAGGGCTCCATAAAATGTTATATCATGGTAGGCTCCACCCTCTATTTTCTGTTCTGGCGTAGATGTAGAAGGCGATAGCATTTCGGATGTCATAATGACTAGTCGGCGGTCTCAAGAAGTGGGTGAGAGAGGGATCTAGAAATGACTTTGAGTTTGAAACGAATATTTTTGTGTTCGTGGATAGCTCACACGGTAGAGCCACGCTCTCACCTGCCAGGCGGAGTTGTCGTACCAATAAGGTCGCAGGTTCAAACCCCACCACCGCCGCGAAAAAATTTTTTATTCTCTATTGTCTTCTGGCACTTTTCTACTCACTTCATATCTTGTTGTTACCAACATAAGTGCCTGCTCCACTCACTTTTCTGAATTAAAAACACAAACGATGAAGACATTTCGTGTAATCGTCTTTAGTGTCTTATTTACATGTTTTGTTGATAAAAGGGAAACCCAAAACGTCACTTCATTTATTTTTGGAAATCAAATTGACGTTCCAATCCCATTGCATTAATTCTATTTACATATTCATGCTTATGTTTCAGCCATCAACATTTGAATTACAATAATTAAAATAAATCTAAATGACCTGCTGTCTGAACAGGTGGGCTGTGTATAGGTATGAGGTTGTAAAATGGTTTAATGATATTAGGTCTGAATGTAATAGGTAGATCCACGATATTGATCAGGAATAATATAACTTTTTATATAGTCTGCAAACTATAATTAACCACATCATTTGGAGTAGTATTGATATGATACAGTGAACATGAAGAGACTTCGTATGGGACAAAAGATTCAATAAACATTGTCTGTTTTGTTCCCATACGAAGCCTCTCTATGTTCACTCTTTCGTTAGTATTTTCACGATCACCGGCTTCAGGCAGCCCCTACCGTTTTCTATTGATATGATAGGACTCTATTAAAACCAATTGCCACAAAATATCATATGAGCTTATTTTAAAAATTGAAAGCTACAGCTTCAAGGGCTGAAGAAAAATATGTTGTAGGAGGTTGTTCCTTTTTTAAGCTTTCATCTTCATGTTCGTAACATAATGCTTCAATTATTAAAATATTAACAGCCAGTTTTGGCGTAATATAAATTTGGTATTAAATGGAACAAGGCGTATTTCCAAAATATGATGTAAAAAAATAATCATAAAATAAAATTCCCTTTATTCATCCCATAGGGAAATTTGTCTCTAGGAAAACTGGAATAACACAGGCGCGTCAGCCGCAGTGCAGCGCCGCAAATTGAACTAAGGTGAGGTGACTTGCTCAAGGCCACACAGAGCAGCGGCGGTGATCGAACTCGGTACTTTTCGGGTATGAAGCAAAGACCATACCGCTGAACCACGCTGCCACATGTTCAAGCAATATCTTATTTATTACTCGAAAATGTTTAAGTTAATTTAGAATGAGTTGTCATGTATTATTTTCGTTTTGATTTTAAATCAGTAAGTTTATCAATTAAGTTTAAACCTTTTTTGGGAGACTGAAAATGAGTCTCGGGTACGTAATTGTGTAAATATACTTAACATAGTGGCTGTTGTATCTTCTTTTGTTTGGTTTTCGTCAATAATTCTAGACTTATGAATCAGAAAAGATATCCGATACTCAATCATCACAATCCGTTTTCTTTTTGATACCATTTAACTCCGGAGTGGAGCAAGTGTAAATCTTTAATTGACCACAGTTTATGGGGCTTAACTTACAATACGATTGGCGTTCTATATAAATTATACAAAACATGATAATAAAATTAACCAAATCCTCATGTGTGTTGAAAATAGTGTATGGTAAAGCAAACGGATAAGTCACATAACAACTGTAAAATCCAATAAAATACAAATTCCTTGACCTATAGCAAACAAAAATAATCCAAAATGATACACATATTGTAAAAAAAATAACATAAATTATCTAGATACCTAATAAAAAGACAAGGTTTGAAAATAGTCAAGATATTCTGACTACGCTACACTAGTCCTTTTGAAAAATCAGGATTATGAATGCACCAACCACCCATCCAGTTGCTGCTTTACGTCCAGGTAGTCAAGAATAAATGGATCTTCTCAACTGTCCCTTGTCGGATATGACCTGGTTCCAGCACAATTTATAACGTAGTTGGACGGAAGACCATCATAAAACATCAGGCCGCGTGCGAGCCCTTGGCCACTATGGGCGATTGAGTACACTTGAAATGGCGGTCTACGCAGTGAAGAATCCCCGGGGGGGGGGGGGGGGGTTCAGTGTAAATTAATGTCGTGTAAATTTCATATAAGTATATAGACCACCTACCGTCATGAAAGGGTATAATTACGCGTTGTTTCATTTAAAAAAATATACTTAATAATAATACTCAATAAAATATACTAACGAAAAAGCTGCGAGAAAATACGTCCTTTTTCCTTTACAACACATATCAACGTCTCATTAAACTCAGATTTTGGGCTATGAATTTGTGTTTCAGATCCTGTCACCCCAACATATTACATTTTTGATTTTTGAGACGATGGGACACAAAATGTATCCATTTTATGTTTTTTTTAAAAAGTATTTTACAAATTAAAAGAGTATTAATCTAACCACGGTTCGTGTTTTTAATCTGAAATAAGTGAACTGTATAAAATAGATCTTCTATATAGCGTAATATCCACTAAATGTGATCAAAGCACGTTACAAAGGGTCCCGGACCAACAGCAACACGAAACATGTATAACGAGACATGACGTCTGTTAGGCGATATTACAATTTTTCCGAAGGGAGACAACGCTGTTGACGGCCAGGTACTCATTTTACACATGAGTACGATGAGAGAATGTGAGTAAAGAGCCCTCTCCAAGGACTCAACTATGCGCCAACGAGGCTCTAACCCAGGACCGATCCGATCCGAAAGCGAGTGTCATACCGCAAGACAACATAATCGCACTAATTCTTACTCTATTTTTGCAAAGACAAATTGTACCGTCCTTTAATTGGCAGCGAATGACTGCTGGTAGTTTGAACATTTTAAGAAATAATGTCTTTATAGAGTGTGAATTGCTCCTGCATTATCCAATGCTTACAAATTCTTACACGCCTTTGATCAACTCGGAGAGGCCATTTCGTCAACACAAAAGCCACTTGGGCGATTGCGATAGGCTCGTAAAAGTCCAGTGAGAATTATGTCCTTGACGCCTTTGAAGGTAGCGGGGGGCAGGGGTGGATTTCTGGAGGGCCGTTTTCCAACACTTTGAACGTCTTTTATGGATTCAAGTCAAAGACAATGATCGACATGAAAGTTTTAAAAGATTTCTGAAGATAGTTTTAATAATGAAAAAGACAATAAATAATATTATTATTTATTAATTGAATAATCTACCTTCTGTTATCATAAAATGTTATAATTCAATGTTGTTGCACAATAATAATAAACAAGAAAACAGAGACGTGTTGTAGATAAATAAACAATAAAAGGTGGTGTTTATTGTCAATATTCAGACAGAATTTAATGAAAACCTCAAATATCAATGTGTACTAGATAGCCTTTACACGCAATTATAGTTTCTTTTATTTGATATGACAATTAATTTAACGTAATGTTATCTTTAACTCTCTCCTCACCACCCATTTTCAGGATTTTCCCCAAAACTTCACACCCAACTAACACAAAAATATATTTTTTTACCACTCAAACACAATAGCAGTAAAGTTCTTGTGATAAATAATTTCTTTAGCAAAGCATGCTCTACAACACACTGTTCATTTTCCTTAAATTTTATGATGTACAAAATAAATTTGAATAAAAAAATGTTGGTTGTATCGTAACGAATGTGACGATTTTCCTATAGTTGGTAAGGAGAGGGTGAAACGATTTATTGTCGCTTTGGATAATTTGGCCATGAAAATTATTCAAAATCTATTAGACGTCTAGATATATTATTAAAAAATTATCTACAAATCAAAGCAAGTTAGGTTTTAATTTAACTCATCATAACACATCCGACAAATTATTCAATCATCTGATTTGGATTATATGTATTAAGAGTGTTGAAATTAGCACCAGAACAAGTAATAAAAAGTAATGTACCTGGTCTTGGTAATAAAGATACAAAAATATAAGATCGTTGTTCCCAGCACCCAGAATTGTATGACTTTCCATCCAAGGGTAGGGATAATTTTCTAGACTTCTATTGTTCAAATGTATCCTTGCCCCAATCTATAATGACTGAAAGCATATCTGGTTTACCTTTAATACCATTTGAAGCCACACGGGAATCGTGGATTGATTTGATAATAAAACAGGTATAAAATCTTTACGAGAAGGACGAAGTGGGCTTTTTATGACTTTTTGATCAGTGTCAGTTGGTGCTTGGTTTACGTATAAGTGACTGAGTAAATAGCATTATTGTTTCCACACAAGTCTGGATAGTGTTTTGTGATTTACGGGCTTTACAATTTCTAA
This sequence comes from Berghia stephanieae, assembly GCF_034508935.2. Lineage (NCBI taxonomy): Eukaryota > Metazoa > Mollusca > Gastropoda > Nudibranchia > Aeolidiidae > Berghia > Berghia stephanieae. Next base: position 84,972,654 of record NC_088364.1, read on the forward strand.
TATCATGACAGCTGCCAGAAAATAAATTCTGTTGATGCCATTGACAATCATATTTGTTTTTAGTAGCAACAATTTCAAGGTCACAAAGTTCCACGGTTAAAACGTGTACATCACATGATACAGGGCGACCATGACAAAAAATGCGAGTGTCACAACACAAACCACAAAGCCACATTAATGGCTTCCTATATCAGGAATTATATTGGCAACATCTTTCTTCCCCCCCCCCCCCCCCCAAATAAAAAAGCATTACAATTACAACATACTCGTTCCTCTTCTTTTCGTATGCCTTTATTTCTAGAGTACCATTTCAAAGATGAAGATACTCGTCTTTTTGAGTTCTTCTAGCGGGCCGAAATTTTTATTTTTAATTTAGCGAAGCTGCAAAGGGCCAGATCTTTTCTCTAAGTGTTGAGTATTTTCTGCATCGCTCCAGTACATGCTCTACATCTTCCTCCTCCTCACCACATGAGCAGACCGATGACTGGATCAGTTTCATGCATCTCTGCATAATATGCTTTCTAAGTCTATTGCGGCCTATCACATATTATCATGACAAACCATTTCTAATCGACCCGTACACGGTTGATTTATTCAGTTCAGTTATCAATCTTTTTTTTTTCCTTTGACAAACAACAGTTCTATCTTTTATAGCTATTGTGAGCGAAAAACAAAATAATAAAATAAAACAGAAGTAGAATTCAAGTATAGGGAATGAGATTAGCGGAGGAGTAGCGCTCCTTGATTGGACGTCACCCATAGTCTGTGACTTCACCGGCGGAAAAGTTATTAGAGAGAGAACGTCATGTTGGTTGTGCGCATGCGTCTCTCATCCTCGGTTGTGCAAGAGACGCATGCTCACAACCAACATGACGTTCTCTCTCTAATAACCTTTTCCGCCGGTGACGTCACAGACTATGGGTGACGTCCAATCAAGGGACACTACTCTTCCGCTAATCTCATTCCCTATTACACTCAAAAGTGTCATCTGATGAGAATTGTTGGCATTTAAACAACCTCATAGATTATTTTTGCCGACGATAATATATCAAAATTTATAGCAAGTAGCTTTATAGCTTTCTAAACGTTCACGTTAAGAATGTAATAATTGTATGCGGTTATGTGGTCTTGTGGTCTGACACTCACTCTCGGATCGGAAAGTACTGGGGTTTGAGTACCACTCTGAGCGGCGCATAGTTGAGTCCTTGGAAAAAGGCTCTCTACTCACTTTATAAATACCTGGCCATTTACAGCGTTGTCTCTGTCGGAAAATAAATTGGAATATCGCCAAACAGGCGACATGTCTCGTCCAAAATGTTAAGAGTTGTTGGCTATGGATCTGTTTAAAACGCTTTGAGATCGTTTAGTGGATATTGCTCTATATACATGCTCTATTAGTTTAGTCAAAGGAATGAATTGAGTAGTATAAAGATAGAATAATACAATACTTAAAATGCTCTCACCTTTGACCGGCCCTTAATCTGAGACATGTTGATGGTTTTCTATGATTTCTTTAAACCAAATGCTATGAATTCATTCACTAATCACTTCATCAATCCATAAGAAAAGGCTATCGCTTCATTCACAGCGACCCAAAGCGGCAAATTCACACATAAAGAATATGTGAACTCCATCTTGACTTCTTGGCATCCGTTACCGATACCGGTATCGAATCCAATGACGTCTCGTGTGAAACGGAGAAACCGATGATGATGACCGTTCTCGATTGTAACTCAACGGAATCGATTTTCCGATTACACCGATATTCGATTTGTTATTTATGTCACGTGGGGAGAAATAACGCCTGGGATGCCAGGGAATAAATTTCCAATTGATTTTTAAGATTATAAATCTTATTAAGAATCTTTTATTTTTGGTTATATTTACGTGTGTTGTACAATATTATGACTGGTAATATTTGAGGAATGAATTAGCAAAGCTTAACTAGCGAGTTGTGTATTTATTTTTGGTTTTAGAAAAACCTCACAACTCGGTGGTTGCGTAGCAGTGGGGAAATAAATGATACGTTTTTATTAAGTAATAAATTAACCCTCTTCTTATGGACAGATATGTTGTTTGTTCATCTTATCATGACAATATATTATATGGGATTGAATTGGACGGATTAGGATTAAAGCTGCACTTCCTTGTCATGAAAAAAAAGAATATGAAAGGCAGTGATATTTTTTGAAAAATGATATTATCTTTAAAAATGTGACCATCGCCATAAAGCGGTATTGCGTCGGTATGACTCTGATGCTAAAAATTCATTTTTTGTTTTTGTTTTATCGACATTTTGTGAAGTTTATCTGTTTTATAGAGAAAAATGAATATGTTTCCTTAAATTGCAAACATATAAAAACAGGTTTGAAAAATAACAATTCATGGTGGCCTTAAGCTAATATCCCATTGAGACTTAACTTCGTTCTAAAGTAAGGTGATACTTTCTCTCTTTCTTTCTTTCTCTCTCTCTCTCTCTCTCTCTCTCTCTCTCTCACACACACACACACACACACACTCTCTCTCTCTCTCTCTCTCGTCCATTCTTTCTCTCTCTTTCTTTATTCTTTCCTCTCTCTCGTTCTCTTTTTTTATCTCTCTCTCTTTCTTTCTCTCTTTCTTTATATCTCTCTCTTTCTTTATTTCAATTTTTTTCTCTCTTTATATATATATATATATATATATATAATATTATATATATATATATATATATATATATATCAAACTTATTTCTAGCAAACTATAAAAAGGATCATCCCCGCTCGCCACTACTTCTTTCCTATGTTATGTCAGTCACGTCTTTGAAAATACAAATAAAAACTCTACTTCTATAATGGCCAAATTCAAAGGAAACACATTTTAAAATATTGATCCCCCCCCCCCCACCTCCCCCCTTCCCCAACCCAAGCCATCTTTTTGCTTTCAATCTTTTCTTACATTTTCAGCGCTACCGCCACCACTGGCTCTTGGCTCCTTAACTACCATGGCTCCCAATAATACTCAAAATATCTGATTTTTGTGGGAAAAAACATTTCATAGAAAACGACGTTTCGAAACATCACAAAGCTAAATCAGTCCGTCGGAAAAACATAAAAATGAATAAAGAAATAAAGAAATTTATTTTTTAAATGAAGAAATGAAAATATTAAATATTACAGAGAGCACTCCCTCCTTTCAAATAAATCTCCAAAATTAAAAAATAGTGATTCAGTTCCTAGGCAATTTGGAGTAGTCAAACAAAGGTCACTGTATTTTTAGAGGCCCCATCTCTCCTCCGTGTACTCACACACTACCTCTTTCGAACTCCAAATGATTCTCTCTTTCATTCATTCACATGCACACACACAAACATACTCACACACATAGACACGAGTGTGCAACTCAACATCACACTCGACCACATCGTTGCACAACACATCCCCCCCCCCCCCCCCCCCCCCCTCGCTTCTTCCATCTTCATGTACCTATTTCGAGCTTGAAAGAGTGAAAGAAGATTTAAATTGAACAAAAAAAATTGACTTAAAAATGCAAAACCCTGATTCGGTGTCAGACTTTGGGACGGGCTCATCTATTACTATAAATGTTTTGGATGTAAAAAAATGTTTCTCTGTGTGCACAAGTAAAAAGCGCTGTGGAGTTATCTTAGGTGTTAAAATCTATAAATTTAACACTGGACATTGAATTCAAATTTTATTTATGAACACTATATTGAACGGGCACCTATGCTTGTATATATATATATATATATATATATATATATATATATATATATAATATATATATATATATATATATATAGTATTAAATGATAAGAATAAAATCCCCTATATATAGATATACATCTATATATAGCTTCAAAATACTTTTCTTAAATTCAATCCCTACCGCTTAGTTCTTAAATCTCTTCAGCTTTTTATAAATAAGAATTGTTAACAATGGGAATTTATTCTTATCATTTAATATTACAATGATTTGATGTAATTTATCACATTATTTTTATAGGCACATTCTTTGAATGGAGGGTTTAAATTCAATTTTGACAAAACTGCATGACAATCTTTATCACATTGTTTCTACGAGACGGAGAGGGAGACAGCTTTATGACTTGATAAAGACAGCAAATACTAGCAGTTGTATTCCAACAACTTACGAATATTTATTGTCATGTTCGTTATCGAGAGATAGCAATACTGTCTGAATGTCTATTCATTGGCCTATACAGCATTACTGTTCAAAGATTACGTGATCCAAATTATGTAATCGGGTATAGATTGTTAAAAAACAAGACCTATGAAAAAATAATTTAACTTGACAACTTTTCCGTTGTTATATATTATTATAGTGTAAATGTTGCTGCTCGAGGCTCGAAGAAATAAATAATGCAAAAACAGATCAAATGAACGTTTCGGGTTTCCCCTTTATCAACAAAACAGGATGATTGAAACACCACAGATGAATGAGATGATGTGGTAGTGGCGTAGTTAAGATGAATAATCATCCTGTTTTGTTGATAAAGGGGAAACCCGAAACGTTCATTTGATCTGTTTTTGTAATTAAATTGAAGCCTACATTCAACTTCACGTTATTATATTATTATAGTATGGTGTTGTTATTTATATATTTTTCATTTTTCAATGTCTTACACTCTGTAAAGTTTTCAAATAATAAACCTCGTCAGAAGAAATACATTGCTGAACCTTCTTTTTCTTCTTCTCCGTCTTGTGGAAACCTCCAATATTCAACTTTCAACTTGAGCTTTTATATAGCGCAATATCCACTAAACGTGCTCAAAGAGCTTTACAAGGGGTCCCTGGCCAACAGCAACACATAACAAGTAGGATGGGGCACGACGCCTGTCAGGCGATATTACAAAACTTTGGGACAGAGACAACGCTGTTAAAGGCCAGGTACTCATTTTACACCTGAGTACGGTGAGAGAATGTGAGTAAAGAGCCTTCTCCAAGGACTAAACTATGCGCCGAGCGAGGCTCGAACCCAGGACCTTCCGATCCGAAAGCGAGTGCCATACCACTAGACCACATAGCCGCACAGACCACATAGCCGCACAATATTGTCGAGGATCAATCCACAGTTTTACATTGTACACTTGTTAAATCTCTGCATATAATACTAATATGTATATGTAAATTAAACGGTTATTTCCAATTTATTAGATTTTTAAAAAAATTGTTTTTATCTTTTTTCATTATTTATCTTTTGTGTTTAGATTAAATTATGAAACAAAAACTGCCTCACGCTTCTTTCTATTATTGATTTCGCAAACGGTTATATCGATGTTGAGAATTTAAATTTATTTGGATCAATTTTTTTTTAAATCTACAAATTACAATTCGGGAAAACAAAAACGACGTTTTCAATTATGGTTGTTTACGGTAATCAAATGCTTTGAATAATAATAAAAATAGTCTTGATCCAAACCCTTTGTCCAAGAATCGTTATTCTAGCTAGATATATTGATTGCTTTTCTATTATTGATTTTAGAGTTCAATATTTAATCCAATTTACGAATTTATCATTGCATTGATCTGTTTGGAATTCAAAACACATCAAATGCATTGATTCTAACCTACGTCCAAATATAAACACATCCCGATGTCTACATATTAGCAGGTCTGATAACCGAAGGCAATTATGGGTTTGATTTAACATCGTTATCATGGACATTATTTTGCGTTGGATTTCGAATAATATTTCCATTACAACAATGCGTCCATAACCATTTGGGTTATCAGACTTACAAATAAGTACATTTTGATTGTAGGCTTTTTAGACATCTAAGTAAGAGTTATTTTATAAACATCTAAGTAAGAGTTATTTTATAAACATCTAAGTAAGAGTTATTTTATAAACATCTAAGTAAGAGTTATTTTATAAACATCTAAGTAAGAGTTATTTTATAAACATCTAAGTAAGAGTTATTTTATAAATTTTAAAAACATTAATTTTCATGAGATGAGATTTGTAAACATATCAATAAACTTTCTGCTATTGGACTTTAGATAAAAATAACCATGATTTGATTTCTACTATAAAGTGTGTCTGGATGTCCAGACCACTCGCTACACTCTATTGTTTGTTCGCAAATGGCTTGTTCAGCATAGAGAAAAATAATAAACCCATAATACCACAATGAACCAACTGTAGTGAGACGAAAAACAACCCAGTAACGAGTTAACGTGGGTCGACGGGTTTTCCAAACTCTCAGCTACCTTATTGACACAACTTTTAATAAACATTTGTGTTAAAGGGGGAACCCATTAATGAAGTGTACAATAACGTAGTGGAAAAAAATCCAAGCCGAATCTATAGGGAATGAGATTAGCGGAAGAGTAGCGTTCCTTGATTGGACGCCACCTTACCGAGAGAACGTCAATTTGGTTTTGAGGATGCGTCTCTCTCGTCCTCGCTTTCCGTGAAGTGTCTCATGCCGCTTTCACCGGAGGCGAGGACGAGAGACGCATGCGCACAACCAACATGACGTTCTCTCTCTAATAACTTTTCAGCCGGGGACGTCCAATCACACAGCCGTTTAAATAGGGCCCGAACTTTCACTTTAGTTACTTCTTCCCTCACTGGCTACCGTCGAGTAATGTAAACAATCCACCATCAGCCACAGTGATAACAGCTGTCAAGACGGGGTGCATTGGCAATAAATTATGTCTGCAGGTAAATCTCATCGCTTTGAATTTCTCTCAGGCAGAGAGTAGTAGAAATTTCATAAAAATACTCAATTATCTCAGCCCGTTGTGGACGCAGCATCTTTTTCAAAATTTTCAAACATATATGGATACAAAGGCCAATTTTTCCTCTACAAGACGCAATTATTTTTATTTACATCATTAAATGATAAGTTTGTGTTTTGCTCTTTTGAATAATCAGAATTTAAAAAAAAAATAATTATTAAAATTATAAGTTTAAGAAATATTTAAAAATTCAAAATATCAAACCAACACTTTTTACCATCAAGTGTGAGGGATCAGAGAAAAGTAGATAAAATTATCTTTCATATGATATATACTTTATTATGTAGATTCAGGGATTTAAGAATAGAGGGTGGGGAAAGGAATCTCAATAATTATTTTTGTTACCAACAAAGAGGAGAATATTTCATGATATTTTAGAAACCCAATAATAAAACTAGATAGTGATGATAAGAGACATTTATTTAATTTGATTTCATTGAATTTAAGCGGGAATTTTAGATATTTCTTACATTTACTTATTTAAGTTCTGTTCAGGTCATGAAGAGACACACTGAAGACGGTCATCACACCAGTACAAATGAAATATGTCGAATTTGTTGTGAAAGAGTACAGAGCCGTGCTGAGAGGATTAAAAGACTCTAGACGTTATCAACAATTGACTATAAATATAAATGTGAAATTCTGACATATTTTAATATTTCAATTTGCGAGAAATGTATCTCACTGATACATAATTTAAAGAAATGCGATGCGATTGGTTCAATGAGAAAACTCTGAACAAGAAACAATACTTAATGAGGTGAATATGATCCTAATCTTTCACCCGTGATGTGCTATATGCAGTCTATATGGCACACAAATTAAAAGAGGTGCAAGTCAAGTACATAAAAAAAAGTAATGGGCACGGATATCTCAAAAATAAGGTTATGAAAATTATAGGAACTCTTTAAGATTTTCTTAGTGGTTTAAATTGTCTTTAAATGAGTGTCCTTATATAACAATTTTTAATGGAATTCTTATAATTCGTTGATTCTGGGATAAATATAAGTGAATCGCATTTGACTATGTTTCTGGTTTATTAAAAAATTTCTATTAAGACAATGCTGTGATTGGATTTCAATTTTACCGTACTCAAAATCCTTACTTTTACGTACAGGTGAACTGATATCTCAAAAACGCCTCAATCTACTGGTATAAAATTTATATGTCTACATTCTACAGATATTCAACATCATTTCCATTACTTTTGTTTTAAGATATTAAGTGTTGAACATGTTAAAATATTCTCTTAAAAATTTTAATTCACTTAAATTTATGTATCAATTTCATGGGTTATCCCTCTTGCTTTTTAACAACATCATAATAATGATTAAATAATCAATGAAAACTCTGTTAATAAACTGTTTGGTAGTATAAAAATATTTTTGCTACACTTAATAACGGCAATACTACATTAGTTTGAAATTCAGAAAAAATCGATCAAAACG
>NC_088364.1:84985865-84993365 GCF_034508935.2 Berghia stephanieae
ACAAAGTATTATTTGAATAGGTTTGTCACATTTTTGGGCCTCACAATAATGGATCTTTTTCAAAGTCAATCTTTAAAGAGTTTATTATATATCAATTCTAAGCGCGTTTACTTTGGTCAGACAATTTCGGCGTTCTGAATCTCATTCATTTTGCAGACATCCAATTTCTCTTGCCGGCCTTAATTCCTTAGGTATTTTTACGTTGACAAGGAATACCTCCTTGACCATATATTTTGTTTCTTTTCATATTTAAACGTTTCATAACTTTAGGTTTTTAGAAATAAAACTATTTAGTACAAAGAGAAAACCACATAGTATTCATCCCAGGTACAAACTGATTTAAATGGATTCTAAACTTGTCCTTCTTCTATTTGGTTTGTTTGTTTGTTTGTTTGTTTTTATTTTGTTTTGTTTTATTCTGCATATTTGAACCAACAACAAATAAATATTTTAACGAATAACTTTGAAGTACCTAAAGCTTAACATGTCATGTAGTATTCCCTAACATGGCAAATATTAAGATGTACAAATAAATTCTACAAAGAAGACAAACAATCAAAAACAATAAAAATATGACCTTTTGCCCCTTAACGGTCATGTGATCAGTTGACATGGGTACCTTAAATTAAATTTACAGTTAAAAAAAAAGAGATTCGTGTTCATTTTTGTGTGTGGGTTTTTTTTATAGGAAAATGAATATGATTTATTTAATTAACAAAGATAAAAACTTCTCTTTTTAGGCATGTGAAATTTAACCCTCTCCTCACCAACTATAGGAAAATCGTCACATTCGTTACGATACAACCAACATTTTTCTTATTCAAATTTCTTTTGTACATCAGAACATTTAAAGTAAATAAACAGTGTGTTGTAGATCATGTTTTGCTAAAGAAACCATTTATCGCAAGAATTTTACTGCTACTGTGTCTGAGTGATAAAAAATATATTTTTGTGACTAGTTGTGTTTGAAGTTTTGGGGAAAATCTTGAAAATGGCTGCATGGTAAGAAGAGAGTTAAAGTCACTTTGGGATCTGGTTCGTCATGACACTATACCGTTTTGAAACGATGGATCACATTTATTGTGTACTCACTCTATATTGCCAGTGTTTTCCATAGTAAGCGGTAAATCCCCAGTGCTCAGACCCGGATGATTCCAAATGGCCGTTGGAGAACAACAGGTTGTCTGTGACAGTTACATCCGTCTGATCAGATTTCAGTGATAACCCCATGGGGCTGATTGGCTGGAGATGGTCCTCGTTGCTATCATTGGGTATTGACGATGTGGAATTAAGACTGGATGGTGAAATTGTTTTCGTTGATACATTTTTTGTATCCATTTTTGTCGCTCTTAAGTATACGTCCTCAGTTTGGGGTTGAAATCAAAGTCGTCAAATTAAAACTCATTTTTTAAAAATTGTCCGTTGATGTAGTTACACAGCCTGCAAATCAAAATATTCATAACGATGTCCAGTGACAAAGTAATAATCAGGAAGAAGATGTTTTTGTCATCTGAGAGTTTATATTTTCATTAGGATGTATTGTAAAATAATATTACAGAGAAGTCGCTAAAACTGGAATACTCGAAGAATCCCTTAATAATAATAATAATAATAATAATAATAATAATAATAATAATAATAATAATAATAATAATAATAATAATAATAATAACAATAACAATAATAATAATAATAATAATAATAATAATAATAATAATAATAAATAATAATAATAATAACAATAATAATAATAATAATAATAATAATAATAATAATAATAATAATAATAATAATAATAATATAATAATAATAATAATAATAATAATAATAACACCAATTTTATTGTCTGATGAGCAGACTCTCGTAAGAAGTCTTCAATTATGTCAAGTCAATGCCAATTCAAATAATCACACCATAATTCCATGATGGACTAGATTTTGACATTCAAACGAAACCATCTAAAATATGCAAATTATGTTCACAAGAAACGTTATGGTCGACATACACAAAATTATGCCTAAGATATCCTCGAGTAAATACTTGGCAACAATCTGGCCATTGCAATCAACAGAGGCGATTTGTCACTTTCACTCTTATCCAGCGACATCTATTATTATGTAGTCCTAGCTCATATTCCATCAACAATATTATAATGACCATAAAACGAACTCTAATACAGAAGGCATTAATGAATTCCACCGTTCAAAGAACTACTGGATAAACGCAACGGCTCTTCAAGAAAGTGATTCCGATCAAACACCCCCCCCCCCCCCCCCCCCCCCCCGTCCAGATCACCATTACCTCCCCACATATTATGGACTTCATGCCTGGCTTAATATAAGATTTCATAAAAGTCACCACCCATCGGGTCGGACAATAGAGACGCCCCTGCCCAACCCCTTCCCTCCCCAACCCCCATCCCTTCTAGGCAAACACACCCACACACACACACACACACACACACAAACACACATACACACACACACACACACACACACACTGATTGTTTTCGAAGGCTTTTTCCACCCACACTCGAAATCAACTTTTAACTAGTTAACTATGGTACTACAGAAAAACTTATATTTTAAATAAAAATTGGCCAGAAAACTCACCCTTCAAATATCGATCGAGTTTAATTACCCTCATATTGGCAAAAAAAAATCTCAAACCTGGGACTTCGTGAATGCCCAGGTTTGAAAATGTTTGTGAAGGGTCTATTAATTCGATCGATTTTTGAAGGACGAGATTTCTGGCCAAATCTTTAAATACGAGTTTTTCCAGCGTACGGGAGTTGACTGGTTAACTTGCATGCATAGGTCAATTGTTTTGGATCCGGTTACAGTAAACCATATTTTCATGCTACCCGCCTACCCAGTTTTCTGTTTATCTCCTCTCTCTCTCTCTCTCTCTCTCTCTCTCTCTCTTCTCTCTCCTCTCTCTCTCTCTCTCTCTCTCTCTCTCTCTCTCTCTCCCTCTCTCTCTCTCTCTCTCTCCCTCCCTCTCTCTCTCTCTCTCTCTCTCTCTATCTATCTATCTCTCTCTACGCTCTCTATCTCTCTATCTCTATCTATCTATCTACCTCTCTCTATCTATCTATCTCTCTCTATCTCTCTCTATCTCTCTCTCCATCTATCTATCTATCTATCTCTCTATCTATCTATCTATCTATCTATATATATATATATATATATATAATATATATATATATATATATATATATATATATATATATATCAACCCATTCATCTCTCTAACTTTATTTCTCTCTTACTTTTTCTCGCTCTCCCCCTCTATCGCTCTGTCTGTATCTCTGTCTCAATACAGGTTTTAATATTCTACAATTCCATAGCACGGTCTTGGTGGTTCTAAGAAACCAAGTCAATCGGTGATGAGCATGGTCAGTGATAGTCAGCACTGACCAAAGAGAGAAACAAGGCCATCGAACATAATGAAATCGTTGAAATGTGTAATACAAGTGCTCATTTTTCCATTTTATTTTACTTATATATGGACGCTCTATCATCCGTCTCTTTCTCTTATCTCTCGTTACTAGTCCTTTTATCTCTCTTTTACCGCCCCCCCCCCCTTTCTCCCTCTTGATATCTCCCTCTCCTCCTATTTCTCTCTCTCTCTCTCTCTCTCTCTCTCTCTCTCTATATATATATATATATATATATATATATATATATATATATATATATATATATCTTACTCTCTCTTTCACAAGCACACACAAACACATACACATACATACAGATACACACACATACCAACTTACCTTTGATTTAATCCAATTTCATTTCCCCTTTAATAGCTTCATTGATTATTTTTTATCTGATTCATTTACCTAATTGAAATGCACCAATGACCGACCATAACAATACCCGAAACCATAATAAAACAAAATATTATTCAAAACCCCGTTGCTATTATTGTAACTTATAGATAGTATGAAGTTGACGTCATTCCGGACTTTGTTATTGCCTTTTGCCATCCGTGTTTATGAGTGATTCTCACTAAACTGTATTAACCAGACCATAAACGTTCAAGGTTACAGATAGTTTTGTGTGTTGGTCCGTTATTATTTCCGGGTGGCGATGTTGTGAACTTCTCAGCCAAGCGCATACTATCTATATAACAATCATCACAACAAATGAATATTAGGATTCAGTTTAATCTACATCAAAGTTTCTGTAATCAGTCTATTTAAAATGTGTCGGTAATTATTTTTAAGGCAAAACCTCCGTTTTCCATAAGAAAAAAAAAGATATTTTAAAAAATTGAGCTTCTACATCCACTAAACCTGCTCAAAGTGCTTTACAAGAGGTCCCTAGTCAACAGCAACACTTAACATATAAGACGAAACATAACACATGTTAAACGATATTACAGTTTTTCCGACAAAGACAAAGCTGATAACGGCAAGGTACTCATTTTACACTGAGTACTGTGAGAGAATGCGAGTAAAGAGCTTTTGTAAAGCGCTTTGAGCACGTTTAGTGGATATTGCCCTATATAAAAGCTCTTTTATTTTTCAAGGACTCAACAATGCGCCACTCATAGCGCGGGACTCGAACCTTCCGACCGGAGGGCAAATGTCATACCACAAGACCACACTATCATTTTAAAATGCATTAGATTTGGTCTACCATTGTTTAATTTGAATACATTCCACATAGCCGCATAAGTCCACCTTCAATATCCATGCATTTAAAAGAGCACTTTTACAACCTCAATACTTTTCTAGAAATTACATTGTCTTATCTGGGATTCAAACCTATGATCTTTCAGTCTTCATGACCCTTAGTGTTAACCCTTATGTCAGTCGATCACCCAGATTTGATCACGGAACTAGGACGGAAGAAATCAACACTTTATTTTCTTCCCTAAGCTCGTAATAGGGTCAAGATTTACTTTGGGATCATTTTCGGTCATTGGCTTCTATTTTTTTCCCAATTGAGTCCATTATTTGTACAAGTCATTTGCTGAGTCTATTGTACGTCGGTATGGACTTGTTATTACTTTAAGAGTTTTGTTGTGAAATATCGTCGGAGACAAAATTACTTGAGCTTTTTTGTTGTTGTTAATTGAGCTTTTATATAGCGCAATATCCACTAAACGTGCTCAGAGTACTTTGCAAGGGCTCCCTGGCCAACAGCAACACTTAACACCCCTATTACCGGACGTGACGCCTGTTAAGCGGTATTACAATTTTTTTCAGACAGACACAACGCTGTTAACGGCCAGGTACTCATTTGTTAAAGGATTTTTAGCCTTTATAAAATAAAAGTATTAATGTAGATCAATGAAGAATTTTTTAAAAAAGAATCACAAATGCAATGACAACACATACCGTTAAACTGTTTTAAAATCTGAGTAGAGGGCATTTACTTAACCAATTAACTCTCGTACTCTGTAAAAACACAGAATTAAAAAGTTGGCCAGAAAACTCGTCTTTCAACTATCGATCGATTTAAATGACCCTCATCTTGGTAAAAATCTCGAACCTGGGACTTTGGTTTGAGAGTTTTTGCCAAGATTACCGTCATTTAAATCGATGGACTTTTGAGGGACTAACTTTCTGGTCAAATTTTTAAATACGTGTTTTTCCAGACTACGGCATTCAACTGGTTAAACATTAAAAAATTAAGTGGACAATTTGTTTTGCGCGCAAGATGAATTCAGTTAGTTGAAAATGGATTTTGCAGAAATTATCCTTGATTAAGGTTCTAGTAAGATCACAATTTGAGCCATTATTTGCCTACCCGAAATATTTTCGTGGCCGCTCTTTCTTATTTTAACCCATGTATTCATTACGACCATTTGCCACGTGACCAATGACGGAAAGAATGATATTATAAAATCATATCCGATTTTATCCTCACATGTCTTGGTGACCATATAGTTCTGTTGGTTCTAATATCCATAATATCAAGAAGGGATTGATTTATCTCCGATCCCATGAAGATCCCAAATGACCTAACCAAAGCTGTCAACAAACCACTTATAGTGATTAACTAGGCCGTGTACTTATTGAAACCTTACGTGGACACGGTGTGGCTATTGGTCAAGGCATGATTCCACTGTGGCCGGACGTCATCGAGTTTCCAGTACTTATTCCAGACAGTGGGTTTGATAGGAAATCATTGTCATATTGTACGCTAAAATGACCCAAACACGGAAGCCCCTTCGAGTGGATAAGAATTTTACATAATATTTCTGTTGTTACACTAACCTTTGTTTTAGAAATTGCCTGAGATAATTTGCGTCGTCAGACTGTGACAAGTATTTCTTTTGGAAATTCCGATTTTTGACACTTTTTTCCAACATCTATTTAGATAGTCGGTGAACTAATGATTGAATATTAAGTAATAATATCATCAAAGTTCACGCCCCCCCCCCCCTTTTTCTCTCTCTCTCTCTCTCTGTCTCTCTCTCTCTCTGTCTCTCTCTCTCTCTGTGTGTGTCTCTGTTTCTCTCTCTGTTTCTCTCTGTCACTCTCTCTGTCTCTCTCTGTCTCTCTCTCTCTCTGTGTCTCTCTCTCTGTCTGTCTCTCTCTCTGTCTCTCTCTCTCTCTGTCTCTCTCTCTCTGTGTGTGTGTCTCTGTCTCTCTCTCTGTTTCTCTCTGTCACTCTCTCTGTCTCTCTCTGTCTCTCTCTCTCTCTGTGTCTCTCTCTCTCTGTCTCTCTCTCTCTCTCTGTCTCTCTCTCTGTTTGTCTCTCTCTCTCTCTCTCTCTCTCTCTCTCTCCCTTTGTGTTTTCTTTTCCAATATCCTCGTACATAGATATGAATATAGTGACACACCGCTGTCTCAGAGTCTGTCCGTGTTAAAACTCCAAATGTCCCACTGAGCACGCCTGGTGACGTAAAACAAATCTCCGTCTATGTAAAAATAAAATATGCCTATTAACTACAATAAAAAATAAAATAAATTCTGTCATATTGACTAAATCTAAAGAGGCTTAAATCTCGGCAATCTCTGAACATTTTCTCGTCATTTATGTGAATCAAGTGCCTTTCTTTAAACTAATCCTAACACTTTTGTTTTCTTCAATTTGTATTTTCCCCACCAAAGGTACTTAACTCCAGGAAATTAAATGTCTATTCTTTCCGCCAAAAACTAGTCTAACTCCAAAATACCCATTTAGCAACCATAACCTTGCAATCATTATCGGTGTAAATTTAGATCAGCTAACATTGACTTTGTGTGCGCCACTTCCTGTCAAATATATTCTTAGTTGACCTACGCTCCCCTTTGTACATTTCACTGATCTGGGATAGAGAAAAAATAGATAAAAGAATATTCGGTGGCTGTTGTGTCTATAACCAGTGGTCATTGACATAACACGTAAAAAGTGCAAAGTAGTGAATGGCTCGTAATATGGTCATATAGATAGTATGCGCTTGGTTAGAAACTCACAACATTGTCACCCGGAAGTATAACGGACCAACACACAAACTATGTGTAACCTTGAACGTTTATAGTCTGGTTAATACAGT
>NC_088364.1:85000865-85003365 GCF_034508935.2 Berghia stephanieae
TGATCATTTCTTTTGTGATGAAAATAATTTAAGGTTAATCCTTGATTACATGTCCACGATCCCCCATGCTGCAATGACAACATTGGCTACTTTTACTTTTATCGCTTACTTACGTGTACTATTCTTGGCTTCACCGCCATGCAATGACAGAACACACCAAATCTCACTTTGACAAGATGACCTTTACGTCAAATATCGATCAATTCAAATGACCCTTAACCTATCAAAAAGTCTCACTTTTGAGACTTCCATGATGTCTCATGTTTATAACTCTTTTGACACGTTCGGGGGGCGGTAGAGAGAGAGAGAGAGAGAGAGAGAGAGAGAGAGAGAGAGAGAGAGAGAGAGAGAGAGAGAGAAAGAGAGAGAGAGAGAGAGAGAGAGAGAAGCATCGAAATCTAGCACTATTTAAAGTAAAAGTTTTCTGTCCAAAATGGTCAGTGTATTATAGCTAGATTGTGCTGCTTTCGTCCACTGGTCCAAGAGTAACAAAGGAGAAAACGAGGACACGGGATCAAACACTACGACTTACATACAGAGTACAACTTAATAAATTGAATGTTATCGCGATCAGTGCATCGGGAATCGCTGGTCGGTACAATTGAATCAAGGTGGATTGCATTTAGAAATATCAAATGCTGATTAAATCAACACGCTGTGAAATTGGGCGACTAAGGCCAGTTGGGGTGGCTGAGACCAGTCTTTTAATACCGCCCCCCCCCCCCCTCCCCGGCCAACCTGATAAAAAAAATTTTAACGAATAATATGGTAAAGTTTAGATTCATCATTTGATATATTTCACTCTTCCTCACACTTTAGAAAAAGAACAGCGGACGGGCTATTTCAATGTCAAGATATATCATATAAATATGTGTAAACAGTGGTCTTAAAGCCCTATTTTTGTCTCGAGGGTCTATTCCAAGGGAAGACTGGAATAACCCAAGCGTCAGACGCAGTGCAGCGCCGCAATTTGAGCTAGGGCGAGGTGATGCCACACAGCACAGCGGCGGGTGATCGAACTCGGTACCTTTCGGGTACGAAGCAAAGACCGTAACGCTGAGCCAAGCTGCTCTTACAAAAACGAGTTCCTAATCATACTTATTAAAATCGATTGATACTTCTAGAAAGTATTTTTTAAGTAACTAAATTATTCAGTATCAATTTTGTACCGAGGCCGAATCTCACCATTGCTAACAACTTGCTATCATCATGCAAGAATTGATGAAGCCACAGGCAACACACCTATAAAAATAATCATAACGGGAGCACCTTCAACAACAAGACTCAAATCGAGACCTTTCCACCTAACGAAAATCGTATACTTCAGCGTGGAGGAGAACTGGAGAGAAATGTGGAACAGGAAAACACCAAGAGGAGGAAACATCATAAAAGATCCCACGAAAAGAATGCCTACATTCCACAACGCCAGGACATACTGGGTTACCTCAACAAATCGCCTTTTAACACGACATGGCAGAACTGCACCAAATATTTACAGATGGAAACAGGGAACTGTGATGCCTGCAGGAAATGTCAGCAGCTCCAGAGACCAGAGATCACATCGTCCTCCACTGTCCAGTAACTAAACTTGAAGGTGGTTATGACACAGTTCTTAGGGCGGAGGATGACTTTCGAAGCTGGGTTAACGAAATGAATTTGGAGGTGTAGCCATACGCTACTACTACTACTACTACTACTACTACTACTACTACTACTACTACTACTACTACTACTACTACTACTACTACTACTACTACTACTACTACTACTACTGCTGCTGCTGTTGTTACTACTACTACTACTACTACTACTACTACTACTACTACTACTACTACTACTACTATCCTCTTTTGTCCTCTGGCACTTCTCTACCGTCTTTACTACAGTTACTACCCTCTACAACATTGTACGCTACGCTTGTATTTCTGTTCTCTTCCAAATTGCTTGTTTCAAATACATGAGTCAGATTTACGCCTTTTTGTTGTTTAAAATTGTTTAAATTTGCTTTTTAAAATCTGGAACGCTATAAGATTTCAGTCTGTCCTGTATATTTTTATTAAATGAATACGATTTTTTTTTTAAAACATGTTTCAATTTGATTGTGGTCCAAAGACTGTTGTTAAAATTGTTTTAATAGGGAATGAGATTAGCGGAAGAGTAGCGTCCCTTGATTGGACGTCATCCGGCGGAAAAGTTATTAGAGAGAGAACGTCATGTTGGTTGTGCGCTTCCGCGAGGATGATAAACGCATGCGCACAACCAACATGACGTTCATCGAGGACGAGAGACGCATGCGCACAACCAACATGACGTTCTCTCTCTAATAACTTTTCCGCCGGTGACGTTACAGACTATAGGTGACGTCCAATCAAGGGACGCTACTCTTCCGCTAATCTCATTCCCTATAATCACAACGCAGAATGTTGAAGTGTGCGTCTAACACTTTATTTAATAAAATTTAATTATATCTAATATTTTCTTGGTTTTAACATACACATCT
>NC_088364.1:85005865-85023365 GCF_034508935.2 Berghia stephanieae
TTACTATAGTAAACAAGCGCTGATCAGCCGTTCATGAAAACAAGTTGCTGCTCGCTCGTTTAACTCAAAATTATTCAAAACGATCTCTCTAAAATGATATAAATGTGACTTCTTAAGGTTTTCTTCACGGTCAAAACCACACAACATTCTATTAATGATTACGTCCGAGGCAAAAAGGAATATTGACAGGTCGACCGAGAGTTGAACTCGTGAGACGACAAACATCAATGCGAAGTGTAGCGAGAGTCAAGCTATTGTTTGTCTTGTCCTATTCTATATAGAGAAAAGGATAAATAGTATAGCCTCGTGTGTGAGTGGTTGCGTGTCATAGTCTTGTTTAAATTGTTTCTGTTGTTTATGTGTGTAGTGATGACTCTCTCACACTCAATTTCAATGCCGAAAGAGGAATTCCCGCACACAAGAAAGGGGAATTGGGGTGGTATTTGGCATACATATTGTATAGTATCTAGTTCTAAATAGATAACTGATTAGAATTATATTATGATATATAAACACAATGCCAAATACAATTCCGAAGTTTCCTTATTTCAAATGAAGTAAAGCTCCAAAACCTAATGGTAGTGATTGTAGTACTGAGTGTTAGTGAGGTGATGTGGTGTTGGTAGTGGTTGTAGTTGTAGTAGTAATAGTGATGATGATGTGGTGGTGGTGATGATTGTAGTTGTAGTAGTAGTGGTAGTGATGATGATGTGGTGGTGGTTGTAGTAGTAGTGGTAATGATAATGATATGGTGGTGGTGGTGGTTGTAGTAGTAGTGGTCGTGATGATGATGTGGTGGTGGTGTTTGTAGTAGTAGTGGTAATGATGCGGCTATGTGGTCTAGTAGTATGACACTCGCTTCCGGATCGGAAGTTCCTGGGTTCGAGCCTCGCGCTCGGCGCATAGTTGAGTCCTTGGAAAAGGCTCTTTACTCACATTCTCTCACCGTACTCAGGTGTAAAATGAGTACCTGGCCGTTAACAGAGTTGTCTTTGTCCGAAAAATTGTAATATCGCCTAACAGGCGTCATGTCCCGTCCTACATGTTAAATGTTGACCAGGGACCCCTTGTAAAGCGCTTTGAGCACATTTAGTAGATATTGCACTATATAAAGCTCAATTTAAAAAAAAATATTTCAATGATGATGATATGGTGGTGGTGGTTGCAGTAGTAGTAGTGGTAGTGATGATAATGTGGTGGTGGTTGTAGTTGTAGTAGTAGTGATAGTGATGATGATGTGGTGGTGGTTGTAGTAGTAGTGGTAGTGATGATGATGTGGTTGTGGTGGTTGTAGTAGTAGTTGTAATGGTGATGATATGGTGGTAGTGGTGGTTGCAGTAGTAGTGGTAGTGATGACGATGTGGTTGTGGTGGTTGTAGTAGTAGTGGTAATAGTAATGATATGGTGGTAGTGGTGGTTGTAGTAGTAGTGGTAATGGTAATGATATGGTGGTGTTTGTAGTAGTAGTGGTCGTGATGACGATGTGGTTGTGGTGGTTGTAGTAGTAGTGGTAGTGATGCTATTGTGGTGGTGGTTGTAGTAGTTGAGGTAGTGATGTGGTGGTGGTTGTGGTAGTAGTGGTAATGATGATGATATGGTGGTGGTGGTTGCAGTAGTAGTGGTAGTGATGACGATGTGGTTGTGGTGATTGTATAGTGGTAGTGATGATGATGTGCTGGTGGTGGTGTAGTAGTAGTGGTAGTGATAATGATGTGGGGCTGGTGGTTGTAGCAGTAGTGTTAGTGATGATATTGTGGTGGTGGTTGTAGTAGTTGATGATGTGGTGGTTGGAAAACACATTATAGGTTATGATAATACATGATTACACACATTCTCTAACTTCATTTTTTTGACAGCTTAGTTGTGCCATAAATATACGCAACAGTTCTGAAACATTTTATTGTGGATTTTGATATTGTTTGTTGTTTTTCTTGTGTCGTTATGTTGACATAGATACCGAAAGAATGGTAATTACTACATTCTCAGCCAACAACAAAATGGCGCTGAATGCTTTCATTGGTGGACACTTTTTAGGCTTCGTACGTATTCTCATTCGTTTAATTCTATGATATATATATATATATATATATATATATATATATATATATATATCTTCTCCCTCTTTCTTTCTTTCTCTCCTTCTCTCTTTTCTCCCTCTCCCTCTCTCCCTCTCTCTCTCTCTCTCTCTCTCTCTCTCTCTCTCTCTCCTTCGACCTCCTCTATTTTTCCCTATGTATTTGTCAATAAAATGGCGTAATCGTGTCCGTCCGGTTTGAATTCCAAACAGTTGAAGAGATAATAATATAAAATATATAGATCGTCCTATTGATTACTGATTGACATGATGAGATTGCTTCCATCTATAATATTATCTTGTATAAAATTATTTCGGACACAACAAGGCATTGCTGTAATAATTTCATTGTTCTGTTTGACATGTGTAATTTTGGGCTTTCCAGGTTGTTTTTTTTTTTTTTTTTCTTGTTTATTTTTGTTGTGTTTTTCTTTTTTTTTTGGTGGGGGGGGGGGGGGGGGGGAGTTGTTTTCTTTTTTGTTGATCGATCATAGAATTTTAGTTGATGTTCCAATTTGATAATTAGTGACATTAAACTAATAATTCAATTTCTAATTATTATTTTTTAGAAAACAATACTCACTTTGAGATTGTAGGAGAGCAATTAATTATAGTTCATAGCCAACGATCTGTTTAATATTTTTTGTTTCAGGTGTCCGTTTGAGAAGGTAAACGAACCATCGTCTTGAGAGGTATTAAACACGCTACACATTGAGGAAATGCGCTACACAAATCGATCCGTATTTGATGGATGAGTTTTCTGTTAAATTTTGTGGCTATGTGGTCTTATCGGAAGGTTCTGGGTTCGAGTCTCGCTCGGCACATAGTTGAGTTCTTGGACAGGGCTCTTTGCTCAGATTCTCTCACCGTACTCATGTCTAATATGAGTACCTGGCCGTTAACAGCGTTGTCTCTGTCGGGGAAAGAAATGTAATATCGCATAACAGGCGTCATGCCTCGTCCTACACGTTAAGTGTTGCTGTTGGTCAGGCACCCCTGTAAAGCACTTTAGTGGATATTGCGCTAAATAAAATCTCAACTTTTTTCTTCTTCTTCTTCTTTTTTGTTGTTGGATACAATATATATATATATATATATAGATATGTAAATGTGTTGCTGTTTTCTTGAAAATATTTGTCTTTATAGTGCAGATTGGTTCATCGACACTTCGAACTAACGAAAAAAGTGTCTTTATGGGCTAAAGGAATGCAATCTTATAAGAAGCTAACAGTTGTAGTACGTATTAGTAATTCCTTCACATTGCTTCCCGTAAGAGATTACCTCACGAGTTGAGAGTGACACGCACGACACACGCTTAGTTCCGATCAAGCGTAAGTAGAAATATAAAGGCAACGTGTTGGTTTTTGGAAGCGAGTGTCACCCACTGCTGCGATATGAAAAGTACTTGCATAGGCATTAGTGCGTTACAGCTGTTCACTGGAATTAATTATGGAATGGCCATTTGGGTGAGTCAGTGGTATGATTAGTAATCTTTAATTTTTCTTGTTCTTTTTTTTTCTGTAACACGATTTGAATCGTTAACGTCATTCCATTTAAGAATGAATATGTTCCATCCTTTTTTTAATCTATGTGTTTTTGTTTTGTTTTTTTTTTTAATTAGTATTATGTGCAGAGTTTTAGCAAATTTAAAATGTAAAACCCAACAAACTGTGGAGTAATCCTCGACAATATTGGAGGTTTCCACAAAGAAGAAGAAGAAAAGAAGAAAAGAGAGAAGAGAGAAGATAGAGAAGAAGAAAGAAGAAAAGAAGAAGAAAGAAGAAGAAGAAGAAGAAGAAGAAGAAGAAGAAGAAGAAGAAGAAGAAGAAGAAGAAGAAGAAGAAGAAGAAGAAGAAAGAAGAAGAAAGAAGAAGAAGAAGAAGAAAGAAGAAGAAAGAAGAAGAAGAAGAAGAAAGAAGAAGAAGAAGAAGAAGAAGAAGAAGAAGAAGAAGAAGAAGAAGAAGAAGGAAGAAGAAGAAGAAGAAAGAAGAAGAAGAAGAAGAAGAAGAAAGAAGAAGAAGAAGAAGAAGAAGAAGAAAGAAGAAGAAGAAGAAGAAGAAGAAGAAAAGAAGAAAGAAGAAGAAGAAGAAAGAAGGAAGAAGAAAGAAGAAGAAGAAGAAGAAGAAGAAGAAGAAGAAAGAAGAAGAAGAAGAAGAAGAAGAAGAGAAGAAGAAGAAGAAGAAAGAAGAAGAAGAGAAGAAGAAGAAGAAGAAGAAGAAGAAGAAGAAGAAGAAGAAGAAGAAAAGAAGAAGAAGAAGAAGAAGAAGAAAAGAAGAAGAAGAAGAAGAAGAAGAAAGAAGAAGAAGAAGAAGAAGAAGAAGAAGAAGAAGAAGAAGAAGAAGAAGAAGAAGAAGAAGAAGAAGAAGAAGAAGAAGAAGAAGAAGAGAAGAAGAAGAAGAAGAAGAAGAAGAAGAAAGAAGAAGAAGAAGAAGAAGAAGAAGAAGAAGAAGAAGAAGAAGAAGAAGAAGAAGAAGAAGAAGAAGAAGAAGAAGAAGAGAAGAAGAAGAAGAAGAAGAAGAAGAAGAAGAAGAAGAAGAAGAAGAAGAAGAAGAGAAGAAGAAGAAGAAGAAGAAGAGAAGAAGAAGAAGAAGAAGAAGAAGAAGAAGAAGAAAGAAGAAGAAGAAGAAGAAGAAGAAGAAGAAGAAGGAAGAAGAAGAAGAAGAAAGAAGAAGAAGAAAGAAGAAGAAGAAGAAGAAAGAAGAAGAAGAAGAAGAAGAAGAAGAAGAAGAAGAAGAAGAAGAAGAAAGAAGAAGAAGAAGAAGAAGAAGAAGAGAAGAAGAAAAGAAGAAGAAGAAGAAGAAGAAGAAGAAGAAAGAAGAAGAAGAAGAAGAAGAAGAAGAAGAAGAAGAAGAAGAAGAGAAGAAGAAGAAGAAAAGAAGAAGAGAAGAAGAAGAAGAAGAAGAAGAAGAAGAAGAAGAAGAAGAAGAAGAAGAAGAAGAAAGAAGAAGAGAAGAAGAAGAAGAAGAAGAAGAAGAAGAAGAAGAAATAATCACACACGCGCAAACAACAGTTTCAAATAAAAACAAAAATAGAATAAAATAACTCACTAATCTTTAAAACCAATAACAATACGAACATTTTGACCGACGTAAACCTCAATTCAAAGCTCATTAAGTTTAAGTGCTCGTCGATCAAAGTTGAACTCAACCGATTAAAAAAAAGTCACAAGGTATTCGGAGGCTTTTTGACTAAAGCAATCGTTATTATAATCCGTTCCACAACCCGTGCTCACGTGTTGACGTGGGTATCTTCATAACCTTCGGATTGATTTTAATGATAATTGGCTAGAACACTAGAATTGTTAGTGACGTTAAGCTGATTTTTGTTTTATTTTTCATCGGCTGTAGTGCCATACTTTGGGATCTTTCTTCTTTACGGCAAATAAAAAACGAAGGGTCTGGTATGAGTGAACATTTGAATGCTTCACTTTGAGTCCAAATGAGCTTGCTGTCGTGTGTAAACTTTCAGTCTTCTGGCATATATCCTGAAATATATGGAAGAGTAGTCCAATGTCATCTGAGTAATCTAAATCCTCAAGTGTTGGTGTAAGACCCCATAGTATTCCTCGTTTTGGCCAAAGAAAATAGTATGGGTGAGAGGATACAGCCATGTTTGACTCCAATGTTCACGGTAATTGGTTCTGTTAATAACTTATTGTTGTGTACGACTCTGCTCTCAACATTCTTGTAGAGAGATTGAATAACGTTAACAGTTTTCTGTGGAATACCATAATGCCTTAGTATCTTCCATAGACTGTCTCAATGAACGCTATCGAAATATTTGTCAAAGTCGATAAATGCGATATACAGGGAGTTGTTCCACTCATTCGATTGTTCCAAAATTTGTCGAAGCACAAAAATGTGGTCTATGCATGATCTACTTCTAAAATCTGCCTGCTCTTGTCGCAGGGTGTTGTCTATTGCTGCGGAAAGTCTTTTGAGTATTATACGGCTAAATACCTTACTAGTCAATGACCTAAAGTTATACCTCTCCAGTTGTTACAATTCCCAAGATCTCCCTTCTTTGGTAGTTTAATAATGGTTCCTTTCCTCCTTGTTTCGGGTATTGATTCTTGCTCCCAGATATCTTGCAGTATGTCTCTGAGGAGACGGGGTGTCTCTATGTCTTCTGCTTTCAACATTTTTGGACAAATACCATCATCTCCAGGAGCTTTCCCATTCTTCAACTTTTTTATTGCTTCCCTGGTTTCTCCAACTGTAATGTCACCCATATCAACTTCAATATCTTCATCTGTCTCTTTAATAATGGGGAAGGTATTTTGGTCTGGTTTGTGAATGATTTTTTGGAAGTGCTCTTTCCATCTTTTCTTCTGTAATCACTGAGCCATCCTCAGCCGTTACGGGTACATCTTGGTTAGTACCTCTGTCTCCTCTAATTTTCTTGGCTATCATGTAGACTGTTTTCATGTCTCTCTGATCTGCTGCTGCTTGTGCTTTCTCTTCAAGTTGGTCTACATATTTCCGTTTGTCCTTCCTTGCTGATCTTGTTCATCACACATTACTTTTAATCTTTCTGGCCAACACCAACATCATCATCACCGATATTCTTATCATCATCATCATCATCATCATCATCATCATCATCATCATCATCATCATCATCATCATCATCATCATCATCAACAACATCATCATCATCATCATCATCAACACCACCACCACGACCACCATAATCATTATTATCCTCACAACCACAACAATCAACATAATAATATTAGTAGTACTATTAAAACTTCCAATCTGCATGTGATCATTACTATAACATCACTATTTCCACTACCACCACAACAAACAAGTATCACCACCCTCATCATCATCATCATCATCATCATCATCATCATCATCATCACAACAACAGCAATTACTTCCACTGCTAATTCAACTATCATCATACTGACACGACTACTACTACTATTACTACTACAACTACTACAACTACTATTATTACTACTACTACTACTACTACTACTACTAACTATACTACTACTACTACTACTACTACTACTACTACTACGACTTCTACTACTATACTACTACTACTACTACTACTACTACTACTACTACTACTACTACTACTACTACTACTACTACTACTACTACTACTACTACTACTACTACTACTACTACTACTACTACTACTACTACTACTACTACCACTACTACTTCTACTACCACTACTACTACTACTACTACTACTACTACTACTACTACTACTACTACTACTACTACTACTACTACTACGACAACAATAACAACAATAAACACAATGATGGTCAAAAACAATCGTCTCTATAGTTACCATGAGTAAATAACACTACATATCCCTAACGCAGAACATAATTGACACAGAATCCCCCCCCCCCCTCCCCCTTCTCAATCAGCCGTTAAATGTTTTAGCCTGATCATTGTTCCTTTTGTATAAAGAATATCAATCTTAAAATCTTTCTGTTGTTCTTATGGTATTCACCAGGGCGTGGCTATATTGGTTGATTTGGTGCCTGGCACCACTCCATCTTTTAAAAACGGATTACATCATTCAAAATATAATAAAACAGAAAAATGGTATATATCGCCTCTTACTTATTTGAGTTAAGTCTTTTCTGTATTTTTTTCTTTCTTTTATATTTACAAATATAGAATGTTTTAAGTCATTTTATTCTGATTCTGGCAGCCCACCTTATACTGTAATCACACCACGCCACTGGTATTCACCCATATTACTCACCTCAATGATTAGCTATTATGACCTTCGTCCTCTAATAGCGGCTGCCGCCACGGCCCTAATTTAGTTTCTTAAAACTTTTCGAAAATTATTTCTATTGAAGGAGAGCCTGGTTGTTCAATAAAATAAGTAAAACATATGATTTCCACACAAACAGGCATCGTTTTGTCTGTTGTGACAATAATGCATAGTAATTTCTTTCTGCTCCATTGTTCACCTAACAGTGGTGGTCTTGAAATTGTTCTCCTCGGCATTGAGAGAAAGACAATTCCACAATTGCCTCAGGCAACGTCTCGATTTAGGTAGATTTAAGGTCAGACACGGCAGATGCATTTTCAATTACAGCCACACACCATCTCCTTGAGACTATGGTGTGCTTAATATGAAGTCTGGAGTCATTTCCCACAAAACACAGATTGGGATAGTTTTGATAGTGAACCAAGTCATGGCACCGTAATCTAACTTTGGGATAAACATTTACTCAACGAGCATCGTAAGAGCCAAGGAGGTTGGCCAGGGCTATCCAGCAACTCTAAAGCTTAACTACTGTAGGTCTTGCGGGATTGAAGTCTGATTAGTAGAAAGCAAACTCAGGGTATTGCATCCATGGAGGAAAAGAATATTCATCCATCATTTTGCACACAACAGTTAGAAAGAAAATCACATTTTCTTGATGTCCTCCTTAATTCTGTGCCAGGAGCGCAAGCGAGGACGAGAGACGCATGCGCACAACCAACATGACGTTCTCTCTCTAATAACTTTCCCTATACGAGTCTGGGGTACATTTGTACCCCATACTGCAGGAATAGGTATAGTGAGGGTGTTTTTTTTTCTTATGTGAGGGTTTGGGGTACATTTGTACCCCACAGTTCAGGAATCGGGGTTGTTAAACACAGTGCAAGAATGTTGAAAGCCAAAGGCGCGTAGCTTGCTGTTGTGATTTCTACATTCATAAAATATGATAGCAATTGATGGAACGAAATTGACGTCTCTCAACTCTTTGTTATTGTTTTTAGACAGCCATTTTGATGACTAGTTCTCACTAAATTATATCAATCAGACTAAACGTTTAATGTTGCAGGTAGTTTTGTGTGTTGGTACGTTATATCCGGCTGGCGGATGTTATGAGTATTTTGCATAAACGCATAGCATCAATTTGGACTAAACATGCAAATGCGAAAAATTTACACGTGTTTCTCCAGAGAGGCGAAGCGCATAATTCTTTTTCACGGTCTTAGGCGAATAACAATACTATTAGGGCGCACAACCCTGAACTCAGAGGGAAGAGGTCAACTTAATAATTATGTTATCTTATGTGCGGCTATGTGGTCAAATGGTATGACACTCGCTTTCGGATCGGAAGGTCCTAGGTTCGAGCCTCGCGCTCGGCGCATAGTTGAGTCCTTGGAAAAGGCTCTTTACTCACATTCTCTTACCGTACTCAGGTGTAAAATGAGTACCTGGCCTTTAACAGCGTTGTCTTTGTTCGAAAAATTGTAATACCACCTAACAGGCGTCATGTCCCGTCCTACATGTGAAATGTTGCTGTTGGCCAGGGACCCCTTGTAAAGCGCTTTGAGCACATTTAGTGGTTATTGAGCTATATAAAGCCCAATTATTTTTTTAAAAAGCTCAATATTTTAATTATGCATCTCTTATAAAAACGGCGATTGTTTTGAGAGGTTATACTGTACGAAACTTACATGTGCGTGTTAAAGACGTTTAGATACGGTGTCTAATTCACATTTTTACATTCAAAGTGCCCCTGTGAACATAATTCAAGAATGGCAAACATGTACCGTACTCAATGCGTGACCATTGGGTCTTCGTGACATGTCTTGTTCGACCTTTATGAATTGTCTTGTTCAACAGTTAGTCGGGGGTTGTCTTTGTGAAAGACATTTATCCTGTCTTACTGGAGACGGGCGTAAAAAATTCGGAGGATCCCCTTATAATTATAAGCCCACATGCAAAAATTCACAGCACCACATTTCATAATTTTTGAGGAATTTGCGATATTTCTCACGGACTGGAACGTACAATATTATAATATGTTAATTCCTCCCCCCCCCCCCCCCCCCCCCCCCCCTATTTTTCAACATTTTTTAAAATTAATTAATTTTTAATTTTATTTTGGTGCAGTTTCTTATGTGAATAAGCACAACACGCTTGTTGTACTACTTTGCATTTCACGATTTTTTGCCTTATCAAAGTGATTGGGTTTGTTTTAATGGCTTTTATTATTAAGTGTGAAAGTACAGCGACACTGGTCATAGCCAATTTATCGGAACGGACGGGGAACAAGGAACATGCGTGTAGAAGCACGATTTGATCCGTGTAAACAGTAGTTAACAATTTGGAATTACTGAAAAGCGTCACTTATCGCCAAGCAACAGTAGCACTAACTGAAATGGACCGATCAAATTTCGTGTTGATGTCACATGACTTAGTTCTCTCAGTGTAAAACAAAATGGCGGCCATAGAATCGATAAACAAGACAAGTAATGGTCGCCACAGCTTCTGCCACGATAGCACGGATGTTTTATAATTGGCAATATCTGCTCTCCTTGTGGTAACCATAAAACCGATTAATTAAGATTGATGTTTTCCCCATAAATTTATACAGATAGTCGAGAATGATAAAGCTCAATGTGTTTTTCGTTTTGGTTTTAATTCTGAGTTGTTTTGCATTAAGGGCTTAGGCTTAGTCCCAGTCCCAGGACACGGAACAGTTGTCAGTTGTAAACAATGTGAAGGACGGATTCTTCATTTTAACTGCAGGAAGAAAACAATTATTGTTTGCGTGCATTTTTGGTCAGTGATTTTTCAATCTACACATTAAAGAAATTATAGCTTGTGTTGTGTAGCCACGAGGTTGTGCTTTCCTCCGAAATGCAGCTGAGCGATCTCATCATTGAGATACCCAGATAAAAATATTAATATCTGTTTTCCAACAACGGTTTAGGAAGTTTAAAAAAGCATCGAACAATTATCAGTGATAAAAAAAAATAATTCACCATATTTTTTCTTCCTCCCTTACACACACGCATCTTTCTGTTTTTCAGTCTCTCCCCTCCTCCTTCACCCCATCCCCTCTTTTTCCTTCGTAATTTGATTTCATTATATAATATGATTATTATTTTTTCCCTTGTCATAATCTGGGTGTTTTGTCTGTCACCCGACTAAGACCAAAAGCCGGAACATTCATAGATTTGTGTATTGTTTTACCTCAAGAGTAATATATACTCTTTATATTTTTGTTATATTTTGACTGACTCTAAGCATTTTTAACTAATTTCTAGATTTGTAGGGCTTATCCTATTGATATAGTTTGGCCTCAGGCTCAAATTTTTTGTCAGGCTGTATGTGTCTGATTATTTATTATAACTACGACTTTTCTCAATTGTTATTTTGAAACCTTTCTTTAAAGCTCTATAACGTATGGCATGTGTTTATCAGTTTTAAAATGAGTTTGTGGCATTTAGGACATTATTAGTCGAAGAATATTTTATATTATACTTTATGTATACTTAAACTATATCAAATTCACAACTTCTTTTATTTACCTTTTCAGATAATTTGCAACAAGTGTATTACAAAGCCTTACTGCTCACGAATATGTTTTCAAAAACTAGCCGTACTTCAGTCCACGTATTGAATCCTATCAAACATCCTATCGTTGATCACTTGATATAGTATGTCTACAAGTTTCCTTAAGAGTCTATTAAAATATGGAAGTCAACCTATTAAAAGGATTAAAGGAAGAAAGATGCAGATCGTTGCAGTCCTCATTCTCTCCACACTCCTGTTCAAATGTGCACTCGGTGAGGATTATGACCCAGTGTATCCAAATTATTATTATGAGGGATATACTCCATATTGTCCATCCGTGTGTACATGTACTGAAGTGGAATTTGACTGCTCGAATGCCCAATTATCATCAATACCAGGAATTTCTAATCCAAATGTCCAGAGAATGTAAGTATAATTTTATGTTATCATTTAATGGGTTTTTTTTGGGACTTATTTTGTTTTTGTTTTTGTTTTTGCTTATGTTTTTTTTTTTTTTTTTAAATATTAAGGTCAGTATACCTATACCTGTTTATTGTCGTATTTAAAAGACGGAGATAAATATTTGATATATTCCAACTACAAAGTCTATGACTGAGCACATTTTTAATGTTATGAATATGATTAATATTTCTCTCTTTCTCTCTTTATTTCAGTGTGCTCAAAGAAAATCTATTATCCTCCATAGACAGCATTACCTCATCTGCCTCATCAGTACTGTATATGTAAGTCATCGTCAAACTATCTAGATTTTATCATTATTTTTGACATACGATCAAGTTGCAATGTCTATAATATAAGCGTCTCCATATGAAATCTGCATTGATATACAAGATAATTGTTCAATATACAAAAACTGAACCAACATTCAAAAAATTTTTAATGGGACTTAAGTGGTATTTTGATACATACGTTAAGTCAATATAAATATAAGCACTGTTTATTTATCCGTGCTGCACTGCGTATGACTATAATACTAGTTTTAATGCAGTTTTTTAAGAGATTGAGCGGTCAGATAGGGGGGGGGGGGGGGGGTGAAACCAGTAGTAAGATGAAGAATACCATGTGGTTGAATAGCATCCTATTCTGAAGATAAAAAATAAATTGATCAATGAACCTTTTCATAGAATTATCCTATGCCATTTTATTTCAATCTTATATCTGTTGCTTTTTTCCTAATATTTTCACAGAGATGCATCATCAAATCTCATTTCATCTGTAGATTGGTCATCATTTTCATCCTTGACGACTCTGAGGGAATTGTAAGTTTATTTGATTCTTTCCTTTTCTTGATTTACAACTTTTGATATACCTGATTGCAATTCTGTTGACTCTTATCTAACACTATAAGAGATTAATGTGTTATACAAATCAATACACACAATAGTATTTTGTGTGTAAGAAAAAGGATTTTTTTTCACTGAGAGAAATCACTGATTCAAAGGATGTTTGATATTCTTATAGCCCAACTACTGAGTAATGTAGCTGTCAGATTTCAAAATTACAACTCACAATAAATAATGAAGATTCTTCATTTAAGTTACCCACTCAAGGAGGCTGCACAATGCAGTGTCCCATCAAATAAAAAAATGAAAAACAAGCAATACGGAATGTGGTCAGTGACTAGATGGGTAAAACTATGTCCATTTCAACATATACCGAAACACAATCTTGACTCGGCTATGAATGAATAGCAGGCTGTAGTCAGTGACAAATACTAAAAAAAGTTCAGATAAAAAACTTGGACCCATTAAAATACAGACTCGGACACAAACAGAATTGTTTCAATCTGCTTTGATGTGGACTTATTTTTGGATCCGTGTTCACCCACCACTTATTGGTTACATTGGTCTGATATCAGATGTGGCCAAAAAAAAAAAAGAAAAGAAGATGAGACGAAATCTTGCAGTAGATTCACATCATATTCAGAGGTCACAAGACTATTAGATTTGTCCATTCCATTCTACAGAAACTAGTATGTGCTGTTGCTTTGTGGGTCTCTAAGGTACTATTTTAGGTTGATGTTTTCTTTCTGTTTTTTTTTCTTTTTCTTTCCCAGTTTTATTTTGTTGTCATTTTTTTGTTGTTGTTGTTTTAAAAAAATAAAAAAATTAGGAGGGTGCAGGTTGTTTTGTTATTTGTTTGATTTGTTGTTTTTGTTGATGTTGTTTTATTTAGACTTTAAACGGTGCTATGATAAATTACATTTTTGTCATGTGAATGAGGTCCAGAGCAAGTGGTTATAGAAATCATAAGGGCTATTTGTAATTCAGATCTTAAAATTTAGAAAAATCATCATCTTTGATTACCTTTTGTGGCAGCTAATTTACTATGACTGTTGATATTTTCAAACAATAAGCTGATAATGATAAGATATTAAACGTGACTTTTTTGTCTTTTTTTTCAGATACCTTCAGACGAACAAAATATTTTGGGTTGATGCTTCCCAATTCCACGCATCAAATTTACTTATTCTGTGAGTGGAAAAAGATTTTAACGTGTGAAAACAGACTTTCATAAAATTGATTTTAAAAAAAACAAACCAAACCACATCTCTGCAACGTTTTTTTTAAATTTAACGTTAACAACGCCACCACCACATTATCTCATTCGTCTGTAGTGTTTCATTCATCCTGTTTTGTTGGTAATGGGGAAACCTGAAACGTCCTTTTTATCTGTTTTTGTATATGAAATTGAAGCTTACAATCATTTTCACATTGTTATTTATTTCTTCGAGCTTCGAGCAACAACATTTACAGTACCTGGTGATGGACAGCAATGATTATTGTTTCCTTGTATGTTTATAGGATTAAACAGTGCTTGAGACAATTTAGGGCATACTATTCCTGGAGGATCATTTTTAGAATAAGTAAGCTTAAGAAAGAATATCTGACAGATGACATGGGTTATGGGAAATTGAACTTTGGTATCATTTGACTTGCTTAAGATTATAGCATTAAGATGTATTAAACATTATACAAAATGTGTAAATGAAAAAAGAATATTTGTTAATTTCTAGTTTATTCAGAGGCATTTTTCATCATTACTTATGTACATTTCGCTATAAAATCTTATATCCTTTTTTAACTTGTTTTTAATTTAAATCCTTATTTTTATTTTTATTTTTATCAGAAATGTATCCGTCAACAAATTACTCAGTATTCAGTTTGGTGATAATGCAGATCTACCTCTGCAAGAGCTGTGAGTATACTGATTTTTTTTTTTTTTACGTTGTCCCAGAGATAGGAATTTGTTAAATATGTCTCAAAATTGGAGGAGAAAGATTTAGAGCATTTAAGATGATAATGATAATACTTTTATAATTTGGTTTCCCAAAAATTTCTCTCCATGCACTCTACGTTTATTGAATTATTATGCGTGTTACAAACAATTAGAAGATATGTTATTGGAAAGGTCCAAAGAAACATCATACACATCAAAAATATTATTTTGAAAAGAAAAATTTCTTCGGTTGCCACTTAAAATATACCAGTGATTCTATTTCTTTTTCTTTTCTTATAAAAAAAAATTTAATCCAAAGATATGCTATGAGATAATACGAAAAAAAAAAGATAATCTTTTTGATACCTTTACTGGTGAATGTGTTTTGAAAAAGTTTCTTCAATTTCTTTCAATGCAGGTACATAGAAAACTGTGATTTGCTCTCACTCAACCCTGGTGCTTCCAATTCTTTATGTCAACTTCAAATTCTGTAAGTCGTTTGATACACTTTGTTATTTTGATAAACAGCTAATACCCTACTTAACTTACACAATTGAAAACCAGGATTTGATTTTATTGATCAATGAGTGTGTCATTGATATCTGGTGTTAACGTGATTTTTGTGAAAGTAAACGTATTGAGTTTGATGACAGAATGTATCACAAAAGTGCAATTTAATTGTTATGGTCACTTTGTGCCATCCTTAGATAGTAGAATTTACTTCAGTTTATACCTTATTTTGATCTCAGTCTCGTGTTCACCAGACATGACATATAGAACGAGACATGACGCCTGTTAGGCAATATTATAATTTTTTTCCCGACACTGTTAACGGCTAGGTACTCATTTTACACCTGAGTACGGTGAGAGAATGTGAGTAAAGAGACTTTTCCAAGGACTCAACTATGCGCTGAGTAAGGCTCGAACCTAGGACCAATGCAATTTATACAAACTATTTTCATTGAATTTCAAAGTTTATTGTTCTGGGTTTGTTTTGTTTTTTTCCAACAGGCATGCTGGAGGTAACAACATTGGCAACCTTCCATCTGGCTTCCTGGATTGTATGTCAAATTTAAGGGAGTTGTAAGTAACTGGAACTGAGTGATTTCAACTCTCTCTCTCTCTCTCTCTCTCTCTCTCTCTCTCTCTCTCTCTCTCTCTCTCTCTCTCTCTCTCTATCTCTCTCTCTATCTATCTATCTATCTCTCTTCTCTATCTATTCTATCTCTCTCTCTTCTCTTCTCTCTCTCTCTCTATCTCTCTCTCTCTTCTATCTATCTATCTATCTCTCTCTCTTTATCTATCTATCTCTCTCTCTCTCTCTATCTCTCTCTCTATCTATCTATCTATCTCTCTCTCTCCCCTCTCTCTTTCTCTCTCTCTCTCTCTCTTCTCTCTCTCTTCTCTCTCTTCTCTCTCTCTCTCTCTCTCTCTCTCTCTCTCTCTCTACGTATCTATCTTTCTGTCTTTCTTCCCCCCCCCCCCCCTTTCTTACTTTAATTTTTACATTTTTTCTCTTTTTAAGTGAATAGCATATTTATTATAATCTCTTTTTATATACTACTATCCTTAGAATGAGGTAATTGGAATACTGTTTAATTGGAATGATATCTACCTATTGGTGGTGTTCCAACTTGGTGTCTTTTACTGCAGTATGTGTCATGTGAACTATTTGTTTGACTTTGTGGTCTTATAGTGTGGCACTTGACTTCGGGCCAGTCGGTCTCGAGTTTGAGTCCTGCTTTTAGAGATGCAAAATTAAGTCCTTGTAAAGGGCTCTTTCTCACATTATATCACTGTACTTAGGTGTAAAATGTGTACCTAACAATTAATAGTGTTGTGATTGTCGAAAATAAAATTGTAACATTGCCTTACAGGCATCACATCTTGTCCGGCATGTTAAGTGTTGCTGTTGGCTAGGGACCTTTTGTAAAGTTCATTGAGTACATTTAGTGAATATTACGATATATTTATGCTCATATGCTCAATTTAATATGCTAAAAACTGAATCAATAGTCAAAAATGTAAAACTTGGTTAGTTTTATATGCTTTATAAAGAAAAAATGAATGTAAAGGGGAGTGTAGCACAGGAGAATGGTCTTTGCTTCATACTCGGAGAGTACAGATCTTGACTCCCTGCTGCTTTATGTGGCCTTAGGCAAGTCACCTTGCCCTAACTCACTTCACGGCACTGCACTAAGCTATCATCTGGATTATTCTATTCTAGTCTTTTCTCGAATAAACTTTTGAGACAAAATTTCCCTGATGCGGGATTCAAAGGTTTTTTTTTTCTTTCAGGAAACTAAATGACATGGGTCTCACAGCGTTATCAGCCGACACGTTTACTTCTGCTCCAAGTCTTCAAACTCTGTAAGTATTTATCAAATATTTTCATATTGAAGATACATCCACCACAAACCTTTTGCATTTTCACAATCTTTATGCTACAAGCCTTAGCAATCTTTAAAAAGGAGGGGGGGGGGGGGTGATTTTCAATTGTGTATAAAAAAGTCAATATATAACTATTCCCAAGTGACAACTAAATGAATCTGATTGTTTGATGTACACTATATATTCCATTTTGCTTAGCCTTTTTTTAAAAAAAAATAGTTTTTGATCAATTAAAAATTCCTCAACTTTTATCAAGTTTGGGACGATAGGTATTCCAATGCCTCCATCATTGTTACATTTTTATTTCTTCAATGAAATTTATAGTTCCTAATTGTTTTTTTTTTTTATCATTCATTTATGTATCTTTCACTAAAATGTAAAAATGCAATGTTTTTTTTTTCTTTTGTCCTTCAGAGATCTCAGTCGTAATATGCTTACGTGGTTACCTGATGGGATTTTTTCCAACCTGAATGATCTCCAATTTTTGTGAGTTGTGTATTT
>NC_088364.1:85025865-85040865 GCF_034508935.2 Berghia stephanieae
TAGCTTCAGGACGGGCAAGTACGGAATCTGCCCACCCTTCCGTATTTCCTCTATAACTTAGAATTCAACTATCTCCTTACTCAGAAGAGTATTTCTCGTATACTAATTCAATTGTTGAGAAAACCAAAATGGTGGTTGTATTTTATATATTTATTTAGTCGTGACTTTTGAATAAAAGTGTTTTGTTTTATTAGAGGGAATACAATAGAAAATTACATTGTTTTGCAAAAATATTTAGTCTGGCAATAAAAATACAGCGGTAATTACTTTAAGAATAATAAAAAAAAAAAGAATTAACAAATTAATTTGTTAAAAAACAAAACAAAAAACAACAACAAAAAACAACAACAACAACAACAAACAAATAAGAAAACAATTTAAATAAATGAGTTTTGAGAAACACTAAAGAAAACGAGGGGAAAAAAAAGAAATAATTTAAATGGATAAACAAATATATTAAAACAACACAAACTAATACTAAATTGATATAATATTAGTAAATTAATAAATTTAATTCAATACTGGAACCTTCCCAGCACAAGTAAGGCAATAAATAAGAAAAAGTTTGTTTGCCAAAATCTCTATTTAGTGTACACTGGTTAATAAGGTGGGCTCATTTGAATTAGCCCGACCTAGTACTAGAGAGGCCAGACAGCAAAATCACCGTCAGGCGACGTGACGATGAGATGACGATGTGGGCGGAGTGGAGTGGAGTGGTTGGGGGGGGGGGGGGTGATAAAAAGAACAGGAGCGTATCCTGGTTTATGTATTACGGGATGCATGGTGATTCGCAATCTATCAAAAATACACACAAATTGATTTCAGTACAAAGTATCAATTTTAAGTAGTAACTTTTGAAATTATCTAATTTAGATTTGATTATTTCGGACCTGGTAATACAGCATATAACTTGAAAAAACAGGCTGGTATTTGCCCACCCTGCCCATTATTACCAGCCGTCCCTGTCATCATCATCATCATCATCATCATCATCATCACTTATAAGTTGGATCTTCATAAATTAGATAGAGCATTAAACAGAAATTGAGCATTATAATGTCAATATGATTGTATTTAATTTAGGTTCTGATTTTTAGCATTATATTCAATTTTTTTAGAACTCAAATTCAGACAATTCCTATTTATTTTAGTATTAATGTAACTTTTCATGATATTTTTTTTTAAAAATTCATATCACACCACTATCCTTGTTCTACAAATATGATTTACTTATTTTCTCAACCAATAAAGATATAAGTCTTTGGTCCTGATCTACAGAGAGCAGTGATTTAAAAAGAAGAATCAAGATTTTTTAATCTAGACAATGCAAGTTTATATAATATTGTATGTTATCAATCTTCTTTATATTTTATATCATGAGTATTAATTTGAAATGCTGTATAGTTTCGCTGATTAATTTTCTTTTTTTTTTTTTCATTCTTTTTTTTTTTTTTGTTTCTTTTAGGAAGTTGTCTGGCAACCCCTGGTCATGTGACTGCAGTCTAATGCCGCTGAAGATTTTTATGGATTCGTTCATAGCTTCAGGAGGCATAATTCAAGACGAATCATTAACGTTTTGTTCTTCCTATGAAGAAGTCCCTCCCAGAATTACGGCTGTGTCATCGTATGATATTTGTAAGATTTTAAAAAATGTTTTAGAACCTTTTTCCTTTTTATGTAGACTTCTTAAAAATATCTATATCAACCCCTTTTTTAAATTAAATGAGTTCGTATTATTTGGATAGAATACGGAATTGTTTCATTTAAGTTTAAGAGGAGAATGCATATCTCTTTTAAATGAAAATAACCACATGGGAAAAGGGATAACATTTTTAAAAAGAGGCTAATTAATTGCTTGTATTTTATATATTTCATGACAATAATGTCAATTATAGGGAAATTTAGATAACGTGTGATTTCTTCCTTCTACTGCTATATTCATAGAAATTCCAATCTGAACTAATATTATTTTTGTTTGATTTGTTTTTTGTTTGGTTTGAACGCCTAGCAATTTCCCCTTCTTAAGTTTTCATTTTCAGATTTTCTTTTATTTAGATACCTATTTAGAAATGTATTAAAGTTTATAGTAAGATGATAATTGATACTATCCATCTTTGTCTAGACATATCAAACATAACTGATTTTATTAACATGAATTTCTATGTCTCGATTCTCTGCTATTCAATTATACTAAGGAGCTATATTAGAGACTATGATTCGATGTTTGTGATTGCACGTTTTTTCAGTAGTTTTCAGTAGTTGAACTCTCTTTGGCCGACTCCTTCTGTAGTTTTCTCCAACTAAAAACCGTATCATAATTGGAGTTTTGTCTGCATTTTTACTGGGGTTTTTTTTTTTTTGGTTTTCTTTTCTTTTTTGTTTTTTTTTGTTTTTTTGGGGTGTGTTGTGGTGGGGGGGGGGGGGGGGTCATCACAAAGATTTTACATCCCACTGATACTCTGTCCTTATTTATTAATAAACTTTTTGATATAGTTTAATGCTTTGAATTCTAATTAGTTTCAAAAACACAGACTCACTAGTTTGTTTCGAGAAAATGTCTTGATTCAGTGACAAGACAATGTAGTTAATCAAGTAGTAACAAAATTTTCTGGTTAATATTTTGTACACTCCCATTATAACCATCCTTTTTGTTCCCCTATACTGAAACTCGTTAACTTTATTGCTCAATGAAATCCTCACTGTTTGGTTATAGTGTTTAGCCAATTGTCATAAACAACAATGAGAAATTGAATGTAAGCTTCAATTTAATATACGGAAAAAGATAAAATGGACATTTCGGGTTTCCCCTTTATTAACAAAATAGGATGAATGAAACACTTCAGACGAATGAGATAATGTGGCAGTGGTATTTAACAACGCCACTACCACATTATCTCATTCATCTATAGTGTTTAACAACACCACTACCACATTATCTCATTCGTCTGGAGTGTTTCATTTATCCTGTTTTGTTGATAAAGGGGGAACCCGAAATGTCTAGTTCATGTTTTTGTATATTAAATTGAAGTTTACATTCAATTTCACATTGTTATTTATTTATTCGAGCTTCGAGCAGCAACATTTACAGTAACCAATTGTCGCAAAATGGTATTATGTTGGGATGAGCCTGATGCCAAAAACGGTTTTAAAATTACAATTGGTTGGATGGGAGCATCACCCTTGAATCATATACCTATGATGTTCGCATGGGTGTACGATCCGATAGTGATGTCGTTTCTTCTTCTCTTTACTAGCCTATCCTGCTTCTTTGGTTTGTGATTGTATTTTTGACAGGGGATATTTTTTTTCTGTAAATCTTCTGCCTGTTTGTTCTTGGTTATTTATAATTTAGCTTATGATATCTTTAGGTTATGATTTTGATTTACATTTGTACTATTTTTGTTAGATTGCTTGTTTTTATGTTTCAGCGGTCTCTCATATAACCTCAATTGTGTTGGAAGAGACCTAAAGCAACAAACAAAAAAAAAATTACAATTGATGCCATGTGCATAGGTAAAAAACTCACAACATCCGCCAGCCGGGTATAATGTACCAAGACACAAAACTTGAACATTTATAGTCTGATTGATATATTAATTTAGTGAGAACTAATCATCCAAATGGCTGTCTAAACAAAGACCTGAGTGACGTCGATTTCACTCCTTCTACATACAGCAATTTGATTTTTTAATTTTTGTTATTTAAGAAACTATATTCATTCTCAATAACACATACACACATCTTTATATATATATATATATATATATCAAAGGCTCATTTTATAAAAACTAGAAATTCAATTTTTCGTATCTAAATAAACCCTGACTTCATACCGTTTTGAGGTGGTGGGTCACATGGTATCCTTTTACTTTTTGACCTGCTTTGTTGCTGAACCCCCTGATTTTCGTTCTTATTTTTGCCTCTCTACTAACACCCCTTTGCCTTTCAGAGCAGCAGGAATAGACTTTTGTTGTGGAGAGGTAAATTGTCTCAGTGTTCATTTTCTTGTCACTCAATGCAGAGTGTCATGTTTACAACCCAGTGAGTGATGATAACCGTGATGGTCATGACAGTGACGTGATGTCAAATCAACGGTTTTGTTATCATGATATCGTTGTTGTTGTAATTTTTTTGAATTTGCTATTTATTATTTGTGAAAAGGGAGCTGGGGGGGTTATAGGTGTTACTACTGTGATTAATGGAGCTGTTACTGAAAATACTAGGTGGTGGGGTTTGTTTTATTTATTTTTTTTTTTTAATTAATTTTTTTTTTTTTTTGTTCGTTAGGATGTGATTATGTTACTGGTGTTTCTGAAGAAATGCTGATTGCTATTGTCATGGTGATAATAATGGTGAGGGTGATGAAGATAATATTGATGATGATGACGAGCAATGCTGAGATAACAGTGTGGACATCAGTGACTTAGCAGTGTCAATAACCACTCTTCATCTTTAACATTAACGTGTTTTGTAATATATTGAATACTGAGACACATCACGGTTATTTATTTACTCCACAACAAAAGTCTTCCGTTGTTCATCAAAACATGACCCAACCTTAACCCATGTTGCTGTGTACTTATCCCCCTATAGCTGGATGTACAGATGCTGAGATGAGGCAGCGAGTGGTCCGATCTGTACAAACGAATACTAGCCCTATAGATTGGGGCGCGTCCTGTCCTAAATGGCAGAGTAGTCATCATGGCTTATCTTGTGGTGAGTTTTGACAAACCAATTTTTTTTTTCAAACTATTGTTTTGAAGATATTTGCTGGCACCTTGCACCGATGATTACGTGTTAGCGTTGTTTTGTAAGCACAAAATCAAACGTGGTTTAAAAGACCATTTGTTTGCACTCTTAACAATTATGGCTTTTATAAAAATTCATTGACATTTGTTAACTCACTCAATCCTAGAGATTTTTGCTACTTTTCAAAAAGTGAAAAAAATGTATTAAAAATAAGGCATGTGCATAAATAGTTTTATTCAACTACTATTAACATGCAAACTAACAAACAAACATTAGCTTTGATACTACGCCTATAAATTGTCTCAGAAAAATGTAATAAATAGGCATGGGGTAAAAGTAACCCGGGTGAACTATGTATATAGTCGGTGTCAGGGTTGAGTGAGTTAAAGCTTGTAAAATCTATTGATCTGCGCATTGTAGGAAAGACGATTAGTAACGGCTAAATTTTTGGGGGTATTTTTTAAGAAAATCTTTGATTTGTTTTAAGGGATTTTGTATGCATATCATCCAGCAAAATACAAATAAATTCTTATGCACATACTGGGTGGGGTTCCTGACCTTCCATAGTGGGCAGGGGGGTACATACTGTGTCTTCTATCCCCTTATGTCTGTTTTCCAACATGCTTTCTGTCTTTGTCTTGGAATGAGATTACTTGGTTTTATCCTGGCCCTGGCCGGAGTCTTAGCTGGGAGGGAAACAGTCAAATGCATAGTTATTGTTTTGGGAGATGTTTTTTTCCTTGTAAATCATCTC
The DNA here is from genome assembly GCF_034508935.2 of Berghia stephanieae. Classification (NCBI taxonomy): domain Eukaryota; kingdom Metazoa; phylum Mollusca; class Gastropoda; order Nudibranchia; family Aeolidiidae; genus Berghia; species Berghia stephanieae. Next base: position 85,031,369 of record NC_088364.1, read on the forward strand.
TCTGTTATGTATTATTATATTTGTTATTTTCAATGTATAATGTAAGCATTTGAGTGTATTCCTCTTTGTTGGATTTTGTGCTTGTGTCCGGATGAGACTTATAGGTGATCTCAAACTAAGTACATTGGTAGTTTGCTCTTGGAATCTACATCTGATCCCTATTTGTTCCTAGTTCCCCTACGTCTTACTTTTTCTTGGGTGCTTTAATTGTAATTCTATAACTTTTTACTATCCTATTTTCTTCCTTTTTACTGGCGCTGATATAACTGAAATGTGTTGGAAGCGCCGTAAAACCCTTAAAAACAAAAACAACTTATGCACATAGCCAGTTCGATTACTGTCATTTTTTTTCCACAAAAGTTGTTAACAAATATCTAAAATCGTATATCAAAGATATATGCAGCTAGAAACAAATTGTATGTGACTGTGCTAGAAACAAAAGAAGTAACATTTTATGGCGTGGTTCTAAATTAAGGAAATGCCACTTTACTTCTGTTTTTTTCAGGCGCTCTCCATTATCTGACCATATGTTATTGTTTTGCCTTTATTTAAACTTTTACAAACTTATATTGGAATTTTTTTTTTCTAAACAAATACATTGCATGCTTTTAATTTAACAACTTACAAACAACTTACAAAAGTCAGTATTTCTTGGAGTTAATCTGTTTTCTATTTGTTTGTTATTTGTATTTATTACTTTTTTTCTCCTATTTTGATGGGGTTTTCTTTTGGTCGGTATATTTGGGTTTATTTGTTTTTTATATTGGCTTTTGTTGTATGTTTTTTGTTGGAAGGTGGGAGAGGGGAAGGGGGCTAGTTTTAAAAACAGTTTTTACTCGTGTTTATTATTTTATTGTTTTGTTTTGTTTTTAACTATTGATATCGACAATAGAGGAGGTATTTCTTGACCTAAATATCCAGTATTAGCTTTTGACAACGGATGCTAATTTTTGTTGTGTTTGTAATTTCCATGAAAAACAGTTATTTTTAACCATTTTCATTTTTGAATTGCCCAATATTTTTTCAGCTTTTAATGTTGGCATTGACGGTGCCTTTTGTTCAATGTTCATATGAATGTGAGAAATAGAAATAGAATGACCTTAGAGCGTGTCATGTTGTTTTTGCAGTCAATACTAACCAACTGATTTTAATAGCATTATTTTGTAGTGAATTGTGTGATTATTAACCTATATTAGAGAGTAAGTCACTGCTTACATGCAATAAAAAAAAAAAATAAAAAAAAATATATATATATATATACTTTGGATCAGTATGAAGATTGAACGTCTTTGCAGACGTATCAGTATTTTTCTTTTTGTGCACCTCTCTCTCACTCTCTTTCTCTCTCTCTCTCTCTCTCTCTCTCTCTCTCTCTTTCTTTCTCTCTCTCTCTATCTATCCATCTATCTATCCATCTATCTATCTATCTATCTATCTATCTATCTATCTATCTATCTATCTATCTATCTATCTCTCTGTGTATGTCGTAGTGCTTATGAATGATTTGATATTCCTATTTCCTATGTCAGATCTAATGTTTGATGTACCTAATTAGTTGAGTACATTTAGTACATTTAGTAAATTCTCTTCATTCCTTTAGATCTATTTTTTTAAAACCTTCTAATTTAAAAGATTGTATGATTAAAGAATTTCAAATTTATTGTTGTCATTGTTTGATCATCACGTTTTCACACAATAGTAAGTGCCAGTATTAAATCCATTGTTCAGCTTTAGACACAATAGAAGCAAAGCCACACGGATTGCATATTTAGGAGGCAGAGATAAATAAATAAATAACATAAAAATAAAAGAAAATTCCCTTTATTTATCACATAGTGAAAATTTGTTTCTAGTCTAGGGTCTATTCCAAGGGAAGACTGGAATAACCCAGGCGTCAGCCGCAGTGCGGCACCGCAAATAGTTAGGGTGAGGTGACTTGCTCAAGGCCACCTAGCGCCGCAGTGGGTGATCAAACTCAGTACCTTTCAGGTACAAAGCAAAGACAGTACCTCTGAGGCATGCTGCTCCCAAGATGATATTAAAAATGATGATTAAATGATATTAAAACATTGAGACTATCATTGACTTAATATAAAACTCATTACGTGTTAACTCATATTTCAGTTTTGTAGTCATTCAGAGTCATGTAGCCAGAGTTTATTACAGTTTGTGTAATAAATGCTTGTCATCATTTAGATACAATGCTAATATTATAATATTATTAAGCACGTTCCACCACGAATCAAAACTGGTACATTTGCAGAAGTGTTGAATGCTCTACCAATTATTACTCCCAGGGCTGATATTTCTTGCGTTGGTCACTGCATGTCCCCATGCACTCTCATTTGCAAGAACATTCGGAATGCACTTTGGGCATTTTGATTCCCTCTCACTTTGTGATTGTCTTTGTATTTGATCTTTACATTTTATTAAGTGCATTGACTTATTGAAAGTGATAAGTAGTTTTATTTGCTGCTACTACTGCAACTACTACTACTACTACTACTACTACTACTACTACTACTACTACTACTACTACTACTACTACTACTACTACTACTACTACTACTACTACTACTACTACTACTACTACTACTACCACTACTACTACTCTACTACTACTACTACTATTACTATACTACTACTACTACTACTACTCTACTACTACTACTACTACTACTACTACTACTACTACTACTACTACTACTACTACTACTACTACTACTACTACTACTATACTACTACTACTATACTGCTACTACTACTACTACTACTACTACTACTGCTACTACTACTACTACTACTACTACTACTACTTCTACTACTGGTACCATTGTTGCTGCTGCTCATTATTATTTTATTATTGTGTGGCTATGGTGGTATGACACTCGCTTTCGGATCGGAAGGTCCTGGATTCAAGCCTCGTGTTCGGCGCATAGTTGAGTCCTTGGAAAAGGCTCTTTACTCACATTCTCTCACTGTACTCAGGTGTAAAATGAGTACCTGGCCGTTTACAGCGTTGTCTTTATCCAAAAAATTATAATATCGCCTAACAGGCGGCATGTCCCGTCCTAAATGTTAAATGTTGCTGTTGACCAGGGACCCCTTGTAAAGCACTTTGAGCACATTTAGTGGATATTGCGCTATATAAAGCTCAATTTTTATTATTATTATTATTATTATTATTATTATTATTATTATTATTATTATTATTAATGTCACCGTTGTGGTTGATGATGAGGATGAATATGATGATGTTGTTGTTGTTGTTATAATTAATTTCATCAAATTTCCATCATCATTTTTCCACAGGTCCATCCCTGGTTGCCTCGTGTGTGTACAGCCATGACAATCGATCGTATGCGATAGCCCAGTATTCCACCTCTGTGTTAGGACCAGCGTCACAGTCAGACTGTAGGGACAAGTGTGCTCAGAATGACTTTACGTATTTCGCATTTGAATCTACACACCAACAGTGTCTTTGTGGGGATATCGACTGGAGCCTGCATTGCTCGGACTGTCCCTTCTTCATCACCCCTGCAGCCGTCACAACACATCTTTGTAACTGGCAGTTCAGCAACCTGCAGGGTGCTCAAAATGTCATGCACGATTTGGAAATAAGTACTTCTCAAGTTTTGGAAATAAATTCTCTCATTGAGTTTTCAGTCAGTGGAGGATTGACTGACTTTGACTCGTTTTCATGGAATTTCGGAGATGGGGATAACATCTCAACTGTTGTGAAGGATAGGAATGTGTCCCATCGCTATATCTATCCAGGAGAGTTTAACGTCACAGTGTCTATGACTAGTTATAATTATGCTTCGGTTAATATCGTCAGAAGTATCAAAATCAAAGTCGTCACTTCCCAGGAAGAAGGTGATATATCCTGCCCATCGACCACTGTGAGCACATTTTCTCACCTAAGTGTCAATGCTAAATTCAGTAGTTCTTGGTCTCAGAGTGTCACGTGGAAGAGAGAATTAGTTTCACAGAGTCAACCTCCAGTCACATACGAGTACTATGATAGTAAGTTATGCATTTCTTTTCTTTCTTTTCTTTTCTTTTTAAAATCATATTTTTAAAGCCTGATTTTGCTTTCACACTTCACCACTTTAGCAGTAGTAAATGTGTTTCATTTAATTTTTATAATTGTAGTCTTTACTTTATTTTGATCGCTTTTATATTTTTCACAAACTTATTGGGGTTTTTGTTTTTTGCACGGATTTAAATATCATTTAAGATAAATTCTGGTTTTGAAGGTGTTGAGATTGTTAACTCTTTTCATCTTACATTTGTTTTTAATGCACACATTTTTATAATAAATAATTTGCGGTCAATTCACAGATATTAACCAATTGGATGTATGATGCTATCATTAGTTGTTAGAAAGAAAGCATTTCGCCTCAGAAATGTATTTTTCTTCCTTGTTTGATATATTATGTTGATATTATTTTTATGTTTAAAAGATTTCTCATCAAGTTCTTTGGATGATGGTAACTTTGTTTTTATTTGATTTCTTCCTTTATTTAAAATATGAAGACTAATATTCTTTTAAAATCTAATTTGACATACTGTGAGATTGCTCTGCATCTGTATGAAAACGACCCAGTTCCCTATCCATAATTCATATTTACAACTAAACAATTTCCGGAAAAATGAGATCCAAATTAATTATTTCTGCGTGCTACCAAAAACTTTTTTTTTTAAATCTGATTGTTTTCTGTCCTTTTGTTGTATTTTTTTAAATTTTTATTTTTTTTTAAGTTCCTGTTTTTATCTCTTATTAATTTTTGTTTTCCTTTTCTGTTTACCAGTTCAGCCTTTAACAAACCTATTACTTTCAATTAACAACGCGCATGCTTCTTTCTTTCACAAACAAAAATTACAGAATTGTGGAATATCTAGTGACAATTATGACTACTGCTAGTGTTATATGAAGAGTAACATTTGCTTGTTATCATTTAAACAAGACACCAGTCTATTGCAAAATACTTTCTGACAGATCTAACGTGCAACACCAGCTACCGATGGATAGGGGAGTGGGGGGGGGGTTGATCACGTAAAAATTTCGACATCACCTGAGGTTGATGCTGGTTCCTTTGCTAGTTCGCCAAGATTGTGTGTGTACAATGGTTGGTTCCCACATAAATGGCGTATGGAATCAGATGAAATTTGAAATTTAAAAACCAAATAAATAAAATAGAGAGACCATTTCTATATATTTCCAGTGTGAAGACCTACATCGCTAATTCCCCAAAAGCTTAAAACCACGATTACTTTTTTTCATGGTTGCCAAGAGATTATCACATACATGCAAAATGTTTTAAAGACTGATGTTAGTAGCAGGTTATGGGAGAAAATCGTATGATTTATAATATTATGAAAAACGTTAAAAACTGACTTCAATTCACAAGATATAGGTTGAATATGAATGTCGTGCTGTGGCACTTCTCTGGGCTAGATCATTCACTTTTCAAAAGTTTCTTGGACACTGTATCTCAAGGTCGTCACATTTTAAAGGAAAAAAAAACTCTTTTCCTCTCAACTGGATTTAACCACATATCTAATTTTAAAAATATATTTTGCTCTTATTTTAGGTTTGTCATTTTTTATTTTGAGAAATTCATTGTGGCTAATAATTGTTTATGTTAAAAAAATAATAATAGAAAGTTAATTGTCTTTAAAAGCCATTAGAAGTATACGGTCCTATCACTGATATGAATGGCCTGCTTCTTAAATTTGATTTGAGGTTTCAGATTGACTATTTTATAATGAAAGAACACCTGATTTTATATTGTTTTTCACTGACAATGCATTGATTGAATGGATAATTCCTTCACTTAATTTACAATGTTGCAAATACCCTGGATATCCATTTTCTTAAACAATTATTGTATGCAAAAATCTGAGACAGATCAGTATATGATTAATATATTTTTGGGGTTCTTTTATTTATTTTTTAAAAAATTGTTCATTTGTTCGCATTTTTTTTATTAGTAAGAAAGTACTTGCTTTATTATAGGAGTCTAAATCAATTTGATCATAGTAATAGTACTATATAACTTCCTAATGTTAGGTGTATGTAAGTAAACAAAAAGAAATAATTCTTACATGCTTTTAAAAACTTAAGTTGCATGTTAGAATCTTTGTTTGTTCATTTTTTGTTGTTTATTGAGGAAAAAGAATGTACTTTCTTGAAGTTATAAATGAATTACATTTCATATCCCTGATTAATTTAACTTTATATTCTCTGGGTGGGGTTCACGACCTCTCATAGTGGGTAGGGAGGTACTTGCTGTGTCTTCTATCCCCTGTTTCTGTTTTCTAATTGCTTTCTGTCTTTGTCTTGGAATGAGATTACTTGGTTTTGTCCTAGCCCTGGCCTGAGTCCTTGACTGGGAGGGAAACAGTCGAATGTTTAGTTATAGTTTTGGGAGATGATATTTTTTTCCTTGTAAATCATGTCTTTGTTCTTTACTGATATTGTTCTATTTTAAACATATGTTTTGTAAATATTTGAATATATTCCTCTTGGTGGGATCTTATGCTGGTGTATGGGTGAGACTTTTAGGTGATCTCAAACTAAGTACACTGATAGTGAGCTCTTGGAATCTACATCTGTTCCCTATTTGAACCAATTCCCTTTGTCTTACTTTTTCCTCAAGTCTTTTAATTGTACATCAAGAATGTCTTTACTATCCAATTTTCTTCCTTTTACTGGCGCTGATATAATTTAAATGTGTTGCAAGTGCCATAAAACCCTTTAAAACAAACAAAAACAACATAACTTTATATTAACTTTTTAACTTTTATTGTACTATCCAACACAGTTAATATTTAATTTAGATATACAAACAAAATACTTGAGCTTTTATGTGTGTAGCGCAATATCCACTCAAAGCTCAAAGCGCTTTACAAGGGATTCCTAGCAACAGCACACTTGATATATAGAATGAGACATGACGCCTGCCTGTTAGGTATTATTACAGTTATTTTCTCCTACAGACAACACTGTTAACGATCAGCTATTCATTTTACACCAAAGTATTGTAAGAAAATGTGAGAAAAGAGCTTTTTCCAAGGACTTAACTAGGTGCTGATCTGAGCATGACTCGAACTCAGGATTTTCCGATTTGAAGGCTAGTGTCATGCCAGAAGACCATATAGCCACACCAGATTAACTCCCTCCTAAATCGACCATCTTCCAGATTTTCCAATCAGTCCTTACCCAAATAACATTAAAATAGATTTTTATAACTCTTATTAAAAAGGAATTAAAGCTTACAATTACATACATTTGTTCAACTATACAAGCTCTGCAAAACAATGTTAAGTTTTATAACAAAAGCAATAATATTTCTTCAAATTTTGTTATGTACAACAAAAATCTGAATGAGAATAAGGCTGGTTGCATCGTAAAGAATGTGACGATTTTCCCATAGTTGGTAAGGAGAGGTTTAATGCATTAAGTCACTAATTTTCCATAAATGTATACCCTCTGCCATTAGATAATATTGTATAATATTGTTTACTCTATATATATAATGAATTGCAGAGGAATGTGACAGTGGGTGGACCTTGTTTGGCAATCGTTGTTTTCAAGCACTGTCTTCCAATTGGGCAATGTCTTCAGCTCAAGCAGAATGCGTTACTCTAGGTGGACAACTCATGCGATTATATTCCGATGTTGAAGTAGCTGAGTTGGTAACCATTCCTGAATTCTTCACTCAACAATCCGGTGAGTTGTTTGTTAACATTTTCAGAGGAAATTTATAGTTTTATGTAAGTTTATATACAATTCTCCATGGCAAAACGCTATATTTTAGAAGATAAATAATCAGTATACACAGCTTTCAACATAGATATAAACATTATTTCCATTATTTAGATCCTTACAACTCATTTATCGACAAGGTATTTAGACGTTCATCAATATGTACTTGATGTCAGATTAACCAGATCGTCTGATAGAACTCAATAACTATTGAATTTACTTTTTTCAAAAGATGAATTGAGTATAAGTGTAACCCAATGGGGGAAATGAAACAGGTCAGGAAAAAGCACTAGTGAAATATTAAAGAGAGATACAGCCCCCTAGAACAGCTGTAAAGAAGATACATCGGTGCTAAACTAATTCATCATTACGATTATCATCATCAACATCATCATCATCATCCCAATATTAATTTTACAAATATGATCATTTGTATACTTGTAATAACTGTTGTTGTTAGTGTTACCTGAAAGTTGAAACGTTTAAAAAGACAGGAAACAGTCAAGCAAGGATTAATGGACCATAATGCCGTGAAAATCAGATATACAACTCTGATTTCTGGGCGACCTTTCCACAAATTAAATGGTTGCTTTTATTTTTTTTTTATTTTTTTATTTTTGTTTTGTTCCATTTTTCTGATTCTATGTTTACCCTGCAAATTTCTTGAATGTAACAAATTAAAAAAAAGGAAAGTAAATAAAAAACTTGAAGATTAACGTAAGCTTCAATTGAATGAAAACTAGCAAAGAATGTGGAAGTTTTAGCTAACCTTTTTATCGACAATGAAAATGAATCGTGAACATGACATAAAATCTGCTGATGATTGCCCAATTTTAAATGAAATTAACTTTTCTTTTCGTTTTTCCTTTTCAGCCAATACATATTTGACTGGTGCTGAATGGTCTTCGTCAAGCAAACGATATTTCTGGAAAGACTCCACGTCCAGTGTCCAGGCATACATCAACCGTGCCAAACTCAGCCCTGAATCGAATGAAAATTGTGTCGTGGTGGATAAGGATGGATTAAAGGCAGCTGACTGCAGTCTTCAGTATTTGGCCATATGTGAAAAAGGTAAAAAAATAGTTGAGTAGAATAAGTAGGTAGATCAGATTTGGGATAAACGTAGAAATAAGACACCGCTTTTAGCTGAAGCCATTCATGTTTTATACAAAAGTAAACCCTCAATTATTTTTTTTTTGTTGTTTTTGAAAATTCGGAGAGCATTCTCTTTCTAGTAATTTTTAAAAGTTCTCTGAAAATAACATTCTAATAATCCAAAATGACATTTTGATACAAAATACATAAACATTGTTTCCATTTTATTTCTTAATCTACAAAAACTCTACAGTTGAAAATATAGGAATTATTTTTGGTAAAATTCAGGAACAGCCTTTTTATTATTTCATCATGATTTTGATTTAAATCCATTACTCTATAGACACTGTTGAATGTCTGACCAAATCTACAAGAAAGACTTGCTATGTCAGCGTTCAGCATCAAGTGTCTTGGGATGAAGCGTCTGCCTGGTGTCGTGCTAACTACACCAATGGGAGGTTGGCGACTGTTACTAACTATGCCGAAAATAACCTTGTTCAACGTATGCTCTTTCAGAAAAGGTAGGATAATCAAAGTTGCTATTTAGCTATTTGTTGTAGTTTCGAAAATGAATAAAGATTAGGTTATTCAAATCGGCTGTGGATGAATCTATCTGGTAGAGATTGTT
>NC_088364.1:85045865-85113365 GCF_034508935.2 Berghia stephanieae
TTGAAATCAACAATGTTGTGACAAGTACGACTGACGTTGACATTCGAGAGTCAATATCCGGCTTATCATTGACCTATGATGGCCCCAAGCACGTCAGCAATGAACTTACTTTTGTAGCCGCTGCTACACGAGGTACAAGTGTAGAATACTCGTTAAAATTTGGAGATGGGAATGAAATGCCATTCCAGACTAGTGAAACCTTCAAACATACATATGCTAATGCTTCTGTTTACCAAGCAACACTTACAGCAGACAATGGGATTAGCAGTAAAAGAAGTCGTCTTACTCTCTACGCTTATGACCAAAATTTACTCGAGATAATCAGAATCCATGGTAAAAACTGTCTTGCATCAAACACTTCTGCTGAAATGTTGGCAGAGATTGCAGCTGAAGATCCTCTTAGTCTTGTCTACTCCTGGGATTTCGGAAACGGGACCAGTCGTACTGGGACAGGGGATAAAAGTGTGACTATAGGATACACGAATATTGGAGATTACTGGGTCAAATTCAGTGTGACTAACCCTGTCAATGGTAAGCGTGTTAATGAGACCAAGCACATTTGTGTGGAAGAAAAGATTTCAGGATTAAGTGTGGATTTCCCTTCACTTGTTGCTTTGGATCACCAAAAGGGTTATGCTGAGATAAAATTTGTTGCAACAGTGCAAAGCGGTTCTAATATCTCCTTTACATGGGATTCTGGCGCTGTGCCTCATAATAAAGATTATGATACAATGAGTATGAATGTTACCTCCATAGGAGAGAAAACAGTGACAATTAGAGTCTCAAACGATGTGGGAAGAATAAGGCGTACACTCCATTTTACTGTTATGGAAGTTATATCAGATATAAACATGACGTGTCTTACATGCTTATCTAACATCTACACACCAACAGGAAATAACACATCAATCGTAGCAACACAGCAATTTGGCTCTGATGAACAGTATATTTGGAGTTTTATCGACCCATTGTCTTTCAGTGTTAATATGACAGGGTCATCTGTTGTGTATGTATTCAAGTCAGAAGGAAGGTATTCTGTGGTTCTTACTGTTCAAAATGATGTCAGCAATGAAACGATATCTCAAGAAATCATAGCACAACATAGCGTCAAAAATGTCTCCATAATCCAAAACTCGTCAATAGCAGAAGTCAACCAGAATGTAACATTATATGTTGAATATACTGGAAGCAATGTTTCCTTCAGCTGGAACTGCTCATCCCCATCAAATGCAGTAAGCAGAAAGACCTCAAATGAGATCATTGTGTCATTTAGTAGTTCAGGTTACCACGAGTGTCAAGCAACTCTGTCAAATATGGTTTCATCTGAGACTGAGACCATCACAGTTCCTATTTTAGATCATATTTCCAGCCTCTCCATACAACATTCTCTGATAAATGATAGTTTTGGACATTTGTTTGCCGTCAAAGGAGACTCGAACAGTTTTCACCTCCAATGCAACACGGCATTTCTGGTGGACTTTAAATGGGATGTCTTGTTGATAAATCTCATTCTCGGCTCAGGACATGGCGAATCATTTAACCACACATTCTCATCCCCAGGACAGTACACTGTACGGCTCAGAGCTCAGAATAGTATATCAACAGTGGAAGAAGTTATCACCGTTTCAGTACATGACAAAATTACCCAACCTTCTTTAAAAAGCAATTCTACATCATCAAATATTGCAGTTGGAGATACCTTGAAATTTGAATTGATGGTTGGGACAGGAACAAATATGGTTTACAAGTGGTATGTTGATAGCTCAATACAGACTGATTTTGATAGTGATATTTTGGTAACATTTACAACACCTGGTGTTCACGTGGTTGAAGGTATCGTCAGTAATAAAGTCAGTTCGGAAACTGTGTCAGCTAATATAAATGTTTATGAGGCTGTATCAGGGGTGTTGATAGTCATTCCATCCGCTCCCACTAACCCAGCTTATGTCAAAGTTGACGAAGATGTTGAGTTTTTGTCATCAACAACACAGGGTTCTAACTTGACATATTCCTGGACATTTACATCCGTGTATTATTCTCACCAAGTGCCGTATTATGGACAAAATGTTTTACACCAGTTTCACAAAACTGGGCTTTATGAATTGAAATTAGAAGTCAGGAACAATGTGAGCTCAGGAGAAGACTTTGCACTAGTTGAGGTGCAAGGTGGGTTAACAACTCTGAAACTACTTGTTTCAGATACTGCTATAAGCACTGGATCTAGTGTTACTCTAGACGCTAACGTTAACCCAGATGCCACAAATCTCACTTACACTTGGATTATTGAGGGCAGTGATCATCACCGTAAAACTTTTTCTCCACATTTTGGATCGTCAGGGGAAAAGAATATAACATTGATGGTTGAAAATCAAGTGTCATCAATAACTAAAGAGACAAGCATTGTTGTATTTGATCCAATCTTAGACCTAATCATAAATGGCTGTAACTCTGTGGTGTTGGCAGAAATGGAACTCGAGTTCGTAGCTTTGACCAGCTCAGGAAGTGACGTGGTATTCTGCTGGGATATCTTAGTAAATAATAAAAGCATTTCCGAAGAAGGCCCAGCATTTAAGGTCACATTTCCTGTAGAGGATACATATGAACTGCATGTGACGGCTAAGAATAATGTTAGCCAGTTGTCGACTGCGTGTAAAATAAAAGCACAGCTGCCAGTTGAAAACATCTCCATATCTGTTGTCAATGCGCATCATGAATACATTTTCAAGGACAAAGAGGCCCAGGTTGAAGTCAGCGGGTTCAATCTAGAGTTTGCCACGTTTAATTGGGCTTTGATACCAGCAAGTCCAACCATTCAGCAGATCACACTACCTGCCACTCGTCGCATTAATATAACTTTTGATGCTTTGGGAGACTACACATTGAATGTCACAGTAGAAAATGACTTGAACCGGGAAACAGCGTCATTGGATTTCAATGTCAAACAGTTTCTATGCGATCTTCCTGACATTACCAGAGTGGGAAGTCAGCTCCACACAGTTCAAAGGTCACAGGTCTTGGAGCTAGAGGTAGCCATTGATCCCAAAGGATGCACGGATTACCTTGCTATCCATTCGTGGACGGTCTACAGCAATCAGGACTGCAGTGGAAAGAAGGTAAAATAAAATGTATTGAAATATGCACCTCCCCTCCCTTGTTAAAGATTTTTAAAAGTTTGCAGGATAATACCATCATGAAAACTATTCAAAGTCTATTTTTAAAGAAGATTTTACTTATGTTTAGTTGTTTTCTTCCAAAATTGCATAATATTATTTTTCTCTAAGTTTTCCATAATAATGAATGAGGGCTTTATATTTTTGCCTTTTGGGTTTATTTTTTTTTTTTTTTTATTGAAAGTGAAATATTATGATAAGATTATTTTGTTTAGTGATTTACAGATACATTTAACTAAAATTGTAATTTTTCTTCAACAAGATCGAATAAGAGATAAGAGATATTAGTGCTTTTTGTCTGTTGTATTTGACTTTTACTTTGTATCTTGACTTTTCTTGCAATGAAGAGAGAAAGTCGTTTAAGTACTTGTATTATCTCACCTTTTGTCTTCAAGGTCGACATTGGCGACACAACAGTGAGCAGTCCAGCCCTCATCATCAAGCCCAATGTGTTGAGCACAGGAACGTACTGTGTACATTTTAGCACAGGCTATTGGTACACGCCAGTGTTAGAGAGTCTTTATTACACAGTGACTGTCAAGGCATCACCTCTTAGGGCTGTTATAAAAGGAGGAACTGTCAGGTAGGTGGATAGAGAGAGAGAGCATTGGATGGTGATTGAGGAATATATTGGAAATAAGAGTTCGACGGCTTTCTTTGTCACTGTTTTAAGATGAAATATAAATGACTCGTTTTCTTATTTGTTCCAAAGTCCATTTTTATAATTTTTTATTTATTTTATGGAATGATAATAAGGATGATAACAATAATAGTGATGACAGTAATCAAAAGGATAATGTGAATAATAAGGATAATGGCAATAATGTTGAAAATGATGATAACAATGATAATAATAATAATAATAATGATAATAATAATAATAATAATAATAATAATAATAATAATAATAATAATAATAATAATAATAATAATAATAATATATAATAAATAATAATAATAATAATAATATAATAATAATAATCATCATCATATTAATCTTCATCATAATAATAATAATAATAATAATAATAATAATGATAATAATAATAATAATAATAATAATAATAATAATAATAATAATAATAACAATAATAGTAAGAATTCATATAAATGAAAATGGGTTGGGTTTTTTTTCATGCACTGTATCAATGTACAGGTCAAATGTTTTTGACATCTATGACAAACAAAGGTGAAATGTCACTTCCATATTATTTTGATTGTTTCAGGACTGTGGTTGCTGGAGAATCTTTGTGTTTGGACGGCCAGTTGTCTTATGACCCGGATAATACCTCAACATCCATTCTAACCTACCAGTGGATTTGTACTGAGGTTGGATTATTTCTTTCTTTTTTCTTTTTTTTTTTTTTGGTTAAATTTTGCGGCAATGTAGTCTTGTGGTATGACACTCGCTTCCAGATCTGAAAGTCCTGGGTTCGAGCCTCGCTCAGCGCATGGTTGAGTCCTTGGAAAAGGCTCTTTACTCACATTGTCTCACTGTGTAAAATGAGTACCTGGCCATAACAGCATTGTCTCTGTCCGAAAAAGATTGTCATATCACCTATCAGGTTTCATGTCTCGTTCTACATGTTAAATGTTGCTGTTGACCAGGGACCCCTTGTAAATTGCTTTAAGCACGTTTTGTGGATATTGCGAGATATAAAAGTTCTTTTTTTTTGTTTGTTTAAGAGCTGATTATAAGAATGCCGTTACTTTATTAATAAGGGTAAAATGAACCTTGCATGTTTAAAGATATATTAGCCAAATTAAAATTCAATAAGATTACAATGTATTTGAACTCTGATTTTGGGATTTAGTGAATAGGAAAGGATATATCGCAATGTATAAAGTCTTTGAATAATAAGAAACGAAGTTTGAATTAGCCAGAAATAGAGAAAGCTGAAATTTCCATAATTGCTTTGTAATAATATTTATAAGACGTATGTGTGATTTGTACAATCCAAGAAGTTTAAGAGACTTGCTTTGATAGAATTTGTACTCATGCCATGCAATATGAGAACTATCTCCCAATAAAGAATATGGAATCACACGTTATTAACTGAGCTATTTATCCAATTGATATAAATTTGACCTCAACACTGTCAGTTTTTTTGTAATGCTTTTTATTTCTTTCACATTTTATCAGTTATGGGAATTTGTGTCTGTTTCATGTTTTTTTGTTTGTTATGATATGTGCATCTTCTTCTTCTTCTTCTTCTTCGTCTTGTGGAAACCTCCAATATTGTCGAGGATCACTCCACAGTTTGTAGTGTTTTACATTTTAAACTTGCTAAAACTCTGCACATAATACTAAAACCACATAGATTAAAAAGTCATGTTGTGAACTCCAGCAATCGCGTGAAGGCATGTTGGCAACCGTTTTCAGCCACTTCAGCTGGGAGGCTATTCCATAGTCGGGCAGTGGAAGGGAAAAATGAATACATGTGGCGTCTGTTTTTGATGTTGGGATGGTTACTCTTGCTGTGTGTCCCCTCGTATTTCTTGTGCCGATATCTTTGATGTCGATTGGAAATTTAAGGCACAAATTTTTGTAGTAGATCTTGTGGAACAATTTAAGTTTATCTATCTTTCTTCTCTTTTCCAGAGGTTCAAGGCCAATCCGTTGTGATATTTCAGACGCACTTGAGAAAGGATCGAATGTGTTTGTGATGCGTCTTGCTGTTTTTCTTTGGATGTTTTCTAAGGTGTCGATGTTTTTTTTGTATATGGGTCCCAAATTGAGCTGCCATACTCCAAAATTGGTCTAACAATAGTTTTAAAAGCAAGGGTTTGAGTTGTGATTGGGCATCTTTTTAAATTGCGGGTGATGTAAGCGCTTGTTTGATTTGCCTTTGAAGCCAGGTGACATATGTGGTCATTCCATTTGAGGTTTTTAGCAAACTCAATGCCAAGGTATTTTGCTGTCTTTACATGTTCCAGGTTTTGACCATGAAGTTGGTATTCAAATGTTATAGGTGCTTTTTTATTTGTGATGGTTAGAACATTGCACTTTGATACGTTAAATTCCATTTGATTTATTGTTTCCCATTCTTGTAATTTAGCTAGATCGTCATTTAGGGTTTTGCAGTCGTCTGTTGTTTTTATCTGATTATATAATGCTGTGTCGTCAGCAAAGAGGCGCACTTTTGACCTTATACCTCGTGGAAGATCGTTTATGTACACTAAAAATAGGACGGGCCCAAGGACTGAGCCCTGAGGTACGCCCGATGTCACCATCCCGATAGTGGAAGTCTTGCCGTCGACAAGAACTTGTTGGGTGCGATTGTCCAGAAAAGTTGCAATCCATTGTAAGGTTTTGTTCCTGATACCAACGTCATACAATTTCTGGATTAACCGATGGTGAGGGACCTTGTCGAAGGCCTTGGCAAAGTCCAGTAGTACTAGATCAATCTGACCACCTTTATCAATAGCAGCTGACAGATCATGTGTTAATGATAGAAGTTGAGTTTGACATGAGTGGTGCTTCCTAAATCCGTGCTGTATGTATGACGGGGTTTGTTTTCTTTCTTCTTTTCTTATTCTTTCTTCTTTTCCCATTTGTTTTCTATTACATTGAATTGTCGTATCCAAATTTACTGTTCCACTTTTCTCATCAAACAGGTTTAATGTCAGCTCTTTGGTTTTCATCAGCGTGTATGTTTGTGTATGGCTGTGTCTGTATTTGTAAATGTGTTGATGTTCATACCATGAACCAAACTGAGCAATGTTTACCTCACATGAATTGCCTTTAGTTTGGACAATAAAGATTATTATTATTATTATTATTATATTTATTATTATTATATTATTATTATTATTATTATTATTATTATTATTATTATATTATTATTATTATTATTATCATTGTAATGGTATATTATTATTATTATTATTATTATATTATATTATTACTATTATTATTATTATTATTATTATTATTATTATTATTATTATTATTATTATTATTATTATTATTATTATTATTATTTGAAACATTAAATTTCAAATATGTTCTTAAAATTGAATTAAAAATTTTTATTTTTTTTTCCAAAACAGATAACTGCTGCTGGAGGATGTTTTCAATCCACTTTCTCCAAGACATTCTGCTATAGCGGCTTTCAGGAGAAACGGTATAACATCAGTCTGGTCATCAGTGCCCCCGGTCGTCAATCTGACGTCACCATGCAAATGGTATGACGTGGTCTTCATTTCATTCTTGATGTTTTTAGTGTATCTGCTTCTGATTGAACATTATTATGTCTTTTCATCAATAATTGACATATAATAAACAAAAATGACTTATTATAGATGTTTGAATGATTGACATATAGAAATATAAATGATATATATAGTATAAATCACCAAAACTGGTTTATAAACGAAATTCAATAGGGTTATAAGCTTAATCAGCTTGATTAGCAAGGACCATGCATATAATTTAGCTATGAGCATGCTCTGTTTAATTCCGTAAAACTCTGCATATAAACGGATATAATTTTTTATTTAAATCAAAATCGGCTTATAAGCACAATTAGATTATATGCTTGATCTGTTTGAACCATGCTTATAAATGGAGTTCACTATACTTCGGATAACCAGAATTATGGCCAGAATCCTAAATCAGTTCCTGATATTGGAGTCACACTACTCTTTTTAGAAATTTAAACTTATAGCCTTTCCTTTATATTTTTATTCAGGCTTCAACTAGCCTCTCATATTTTTTATTTGTTTTGGTAGTCCTTCATAGCCATTAGGCTCATGGAGCCGGTGTTTATCCCAGTTTCTATAGTGTGAAACAGACAATAGCAATTGCTTGCTATCATTTCTGGATAGGACGCTAGTCTATCGCATGCCTCTCATATGATCTCAATTTTTTATTTTTCAGATCGATGTGTTGAATGTGACAGACTTTGTCCCCACAGCCAGCATCTTGTGTCAGTCCTGCTCCACCCTGGCCAACTACCGCATTAGCTCAAGTCAACACATTGCGCTGTCTGCTTCTTGTGAAAACTGCCAGTGTGAACCAGTGTATTCGTGGCTTGTGAGTCATCATCATCATCATCATCATCATCATCATCATCATCTCATCATCATCATCATCATCATCATCATCATCATCATCATCATCATCATCATCATCATCTTCTTCATCATCATCGTCATCATCATCATTATCATCTTCGTTTTGTAGTAACCCCAATTATTAGACGATTGATCCACAGTGTTATTTTGTTTCTCATAGTGCATAGTTGAGTACTTGGAAAAGGCTCGTTACTAATTTACTCATTATAACCTTTATTTTCATTTTCCAGGTTTATGCAGGTTCCAGTATCCAGCCCTTATCTGTCAAGTGCAATGACACAACCACAGGAATGGATGGAGAGAATTTAGTTATGAAGAAATGGGGTGCAGTCAAGGATGGAATGGATTACACATTCATGGTCTATGTCAGGTGTCCGTCTATCTCGTCCAACGCTGGCACAGCCTCTCTCACTCTCTCCACCAACATTCCTCCATCTGGAGGGGTGTGCACTTTTAGCCCCACGCAGATTACACCGCTAGAAGATCAGGTATGTGGGCTGGAATCAATTTACAGCCTTTATATATCTCCAAAGATGAGCTTGGCTGGAAAAAAGAAAAAGACCTTTTCTAATTTTGTTCTATCAAAAAAAAAAAATAATGATTTGGAATAGATTTACCGTTGTTGTAGTAATAATTAATATTGTGGAATGTTAACTTTTTTTATGATGATTACCAATGTTGATTTATTAGTGTTACTGTTTTGTTTTTGTCTTTTAGGGTTTTTTGGGGGGTTTTTTGTTTTTTTTTTTTTTGTTTTTGTTTTTTGCCAATGCAAAATTATAACAGTCAATTATTGAATAACATGCATTTTAAAATGAAATATATGATGATTTATTCAAAGCTGATGAGATATATTTGTCACATGTGTCTAAGGCAAGGCATTGACATCCACACCCAGAGGTTTCGGGTTGAGCCCCACTGTCAGCATCTGGATTTCCCTTTGCAAAAAATCTTAGATTCTAATGTTCAGTTTTCAGCACTGCGCAATGGATACCTTTAAGGGAAATGTTCAAATCTTAATGGTTTATCTTCTTTTTAACTTAAATGCCTTCTTTATGAACATCAAAATTGGTTTGTAATTTGTAAGCTTTCCTCTTGATCAATAAATATATAAAGGCACGTATCCATTTGTCATTTCAACATTTACTCACAGCGTTTGTCACACTTTAATATATTTCCTAAATGAACAATACAGACATAGAAAAAATATAGAAATAAAGAGCAAATGGACCATTCTGAATTTTTTTATCAGTACAGAAATTTGCATGAAAGTTTAGTTGTGTGTGTGGTGGAATGCATGGTCATGATTGGCCTCTTTAAAAATTGCTTAAAACGGTTTTCATATTGATTTTTAACCAATTGTGCTGCTATGTGGTCTTGTGGTATGACACTCGCTTTTGGATCGGTGGGTCCTGGGTTTGAGCCTTTGGAAAAGGCTCTTTACTCACATTCTCTTACCTTACTCAGGTGTAAAATGGGTACCTGGCCCTTAACAGCATGTCCCTGTCCGAAAAATTTATAATACTACCTAACAAGCGTCATGTGTCGTCCTAAGTGTTAAGTGTTGTTGTTGGCCAGAGAGCCCTTATAAAGTGCTTTGAGCACGTTTAGTGGATATTGTGCTGTATAAAAGCTCAATTGTGCTATATGCGTAATGTCCTATTTTCAGTGCCTTTTATTTTGTCTTGGTGTCCTTGATGCAACATTCCAAAACGTAAAAGAAGGATAGAGATGTTTAAATAGCACAATTTCGATTCAATGGACAATCATGTCTTCATTTTTTTTTTAGGTTTATGTGAGTTGTGTGAACTGGTTTGACAGCGATGATCCAGATACCCTCATCAACTACCAAATCTTAGTGGATGCTCCATCCAGTAGCCTTGCCAATGCTGAGACACAGACATATGTGTTGTACTATGGGACTGACGCCACGCAGTCAGTGTATCTAGGAACATATACAGGAGATTCTGTCAAATTGCGTGTTCTTGTGTCTGATGAATTTGGTGCTTCTGTGCTAGGAGGGGAGAGGTAAGAGGGTTTTCCCCCTAAATTACATTCTTTCTTAAGAAATTGTGCTTTCCAAATGAATTTGCTTTGTTGATCCTCGACTATGTAGGGCTTTTGACCTTTTTCAGCAGCCATTATATATAGATTTATACCGTTTTCTCAATTTCTGAAAAATAAAGAAGTTTTCAACAATGAATTAAATTTTTTCCTCTTATTTATTTTTCTTTTTTCCTTTCCTCTTTGACATCACTAGGCTCATCCACTGCCTCCAACGCCCCTCTCTTTTTTTCTCCTTCCCTTTCTTCTCTTCTTCTTCTTTTTCTTTTCTTTTTTTTTTAACTTGTCCTCCTCCTCCTCCACCACCACCACCCTCGTCCTCCTTCTCCACCTCCTATTCCTCTACCTCCTTCTCCTCCACCACCACCACCTCATCCTCCTTCTTCTATTCTTCCTCCTCCTCCACCAGCACCACCTCGTTCTCCTTCTCCTCCTCCACCACTACCACCACCACCACTTCATCGTCATCCTCCTCCTCCTCCTCCACCAGCACCACCTTTTTATCATCCTCCTTCTCCACCACCTCATCGTCCTCCTCCTCCACCTTCTCCTATTTCTCTTTCTCCTCTTTTTTTGTTCATTTCATTGTCTGACAATTTCTTTGTTTCATTTTCAGCACCATCAATTTCCTGCCACAAGCAACATCTACAGGCAAGGCGTCAACAACCAATTATCTCATGAACCAGACAGACAATGTGCTATCCGCTTTGATCAAACAGGCGTCTCCCATCCCCCTCATGCAGTATGCTATTGCCATGGGCCAGATGCTGAATTCAGAAGCCCAGCTAGATCATATTACACATGAGGCTGGATCTGGCTCAGATGAGGAACAATCTCGAGCTGCGATTAGAGATGCGATCACCATTTCATTGACTGCATCTTTCCCTATTTCCACCATCAGCGATGTTAGACAAATGGCGTATGCCATGAGGGTATTGACCGTAAGTTCTCATTTTATTTTGAATTTATTCCACATCTTATTCTGTAAACGATCAACTTATACGAGATGTTCTTTCCAAGAATAGCATTTCCAGTTATATATGCTTGTTTGTTTTTTATCATTTGTTGTTGCCTAACTACAAAGCAATACATGTGTAAAATAGGTAACAATGCTCTTTATGTAGCAATGGAGAAATAATAGATTATCATGATGATATAAGCATGTCTGTATTTAGATTATGACATACAACTTTTGTAACCAAACATAAAAAGGCGACAAATAAACAATATTGCATCTCTTATCTCGTCAAAAATATTATGATTGGGGTAAAATATACTTTGCAATTTGATTTTAATGATTTTGGCTCTTTCTTTGTGAGAATGAATCCACCTTTGATGTATTTTTAAGATACAAGTTTTATTTACATCATCAGGGAGAAAAGACGGAATACTTGACAGAAGGAAGTCAGATACTCATCGTACAAACCCTGGAAAAAATGGCGACTATCCTACAAAGACAGAACAACATCGGGATGGATAGGAATGATATTCCCACTGAAGATCTTCTCGTTGTTATTGATAATATCTTGTCAGCGACTAATGCCAGGATTTATTCCACACAACAGGTAAATCGGACACTATAATTTCTTTAAAATTTAAAGTATGCAATGTATGAAAAGATTTTTAAAAACACCACAATGTTTTACAATGCTTGGGGGGGGGGGGGGGGGGGGGGTAGCAAAACTATAGTGCGGTTTAAGCCTAGCACAGATTTGACTTCATTGATTCACAAAGAATGTTATATGGCTTTATTGTCCAAGGGCTGCTAACTCTCTTTTCTTGACAAGGCAATTTGGATTCGATTTACACTGTACTGTCTTTATCCCTTGTTTTACTCCCTGGTTTTATCTTTACCATTTAACAATACTTCAAATATTATAAATACATTAAGGCTATACCTTAATATTATCCACAATGTCTTGATTGTCAGTAAAAAAAAAGGAAACTTTATGAAATTTTTTGATTCATGCATGAATGTTTTAATATTTTCAGATACAAACGTCTCACTTATTTCTATGTGTTTGTCTTTACCGTTTCTTTTCTCAGATTCGATTTGTATCTAATATCACACAATGAAATGTTAAGATTTAAATTTAAATTTCTATATATTAATGACGAAGAATAAAGATTTAAAACTTTGGCCTCTAAATCAAACGCTCAACAGGTTTGGCAGTCAGGCAGGAATATCTCCTTGGACACCTTCTCCACAGACTTCCGGTCACTTCGTCCTGAGATTACAGACGTTGTGGAGGAGCTGGACTTCCTGGATGTGAGCCTAGATGATAAACATCGTCAGTCTGTGGCCTCCACGGCTGTGCCTCTGTTGGAGTCAGTGCTGGTCTCGGTGTTGAAGGCAATGATGGTGGAGGAGGATGATATTGAGGTGGATCTTGATAGTCTCAAGGTAAAGTTTTCGGGTACAATTTTTCAAGAGGAATTGGTTAAGAGTTGTAACTGTTATAATTTTGTATAAGTCTCAGCACCAGTCTTTGTAAATGATTAGGGATTTGAAGGAATTTAGTGTCAACCATAATGATATTTTAAAAATCAAAATTAGATAAGGATGTGAGATGATGGATTTTAATTTCTTATTTCAAGTGGACACAATTGAGAAATTCAAGACTTTATAATTGAATGACAATTAGTCGAATTAATTATCATCTGGTCTATAAATAGTTTTATGTTCGGTGGATGATTCCTTTCTTTTTCTTTTTCATTGTGTATTGAATTGTTCTTTCTAAAACCCTTATTTTCTCAATTATTTGAATTCATTTCCACTATTTTACGATCAAGAAATATCTCTACTTTTTTTTTCCAATGTTTGTTAATACTTTTGTGTTTAGTAGTTTTTTTTTTTCATTTTATTTTGTTTGTTTGTATGTTTCTTCCATTTATTTTTTCAAAATGTACTGTTAAACCATTGACCAATGACAAACGTTTTTATTCAGGTGAATGCAGGAAGAAGTTATGCCGAGAATATTGACCTGGAATCAGTGTCATCAGATTCCCAAATCAGCCTGGTGCCCAGCATTTTGGCAGACGTGACACAGGCTAGAGATGAAGTCTTTCAGGTGAGTGTTATTTATTCAAATTCTTGCTCTATAGATAGTATGCGCTTGGCTAAGAAGCTCACAACATTGCCATCAGGAAATATAACGGACAAACACACAAAACTATGTGTAACCTTTAACGTTTATAGTCTGGTTAATACAGTTTAGTGAGAATTATCATAAATGCGGATGGCAAAAAGCGATAACAAAGACCTGAGTGACGTCAACTTCATACTATCTATAGACTTATTAAACAAAAATGAATATATATATAATATATATATATATATATATATATATATATATATATATATATATATATATATATTTATATGTATATATAACAGTTTTTTTAAAAAAGAGTGAATGTAATACTTTTTATTGCCAAAAATAAGGTTCTGTCCAAGACTATTATATAAATTTTTGTTCAATACTATTATTGCCAACAACTTCAGTCAGTTTTGTTATATTTCATTTAATGAATGTATAACATTAAACCAAGCAAAGTAATTCATTCATGAGCTCATAATAACTTTGATATTTATACTTATTTTGTTTGTTTTTGTTTATAAAATATCCTTGACATCTTTTTTAAGGTGATGGTAAGCCATAAGAACAATCCCTACACATACGGCCATTCCACGAGTGCACAGCTTACAATGCCTGTGCAAACTCTCACCTTCTACAACACCAACGGCACAAGCATGAAGATCCAGCATTTGCAAGAGGACTCGAGGCCAACCATGTACATGATGGATGGCAAACACAACATTACTAAGCCCATAGTGGTGAGCAGAATAAAAATATTGAAAAAATTATTCGAGTTATGAAAAACAAATAAAAAAATGTAGTCCTTCAGAACCAATTGAGACCCATGGAGCTGGAGTTTATCCTGGATTCTATAGCCTGAAATATACAAAAGCAATTACTAGTTATACTCTGGATAGGATTCTAGTCTATTGTAAAGTACTTTCTTCCAGATCAACAGACCCAGATACCCAATCACTGCTGGGTGGATAGGGGAGTCAGAATAAAACCTCATCTGCACCCGGGATCGATCCTGGTTCCTTCGCATGTGGAATGAATACACCCGACCCCTAATTCGAGTCAATTCTTGCTTGAATGAAAGCCACACAACAATGTGACCTCTGAAGAATATAGAGCACTGGGGCCTCTGAATGTAACTATTGACTCGCATAGCTTTTTGTCAGGTCAAAAAGATTTACTTTAAAACAATATATATATTTTTTTTAATAGCATAATGGAAGAATGATTTTTAATTTAAACAAATAAAAAAAAAAGACACTCCTGATCTCGTCTCCAGGCTGGTCTGTTGAATGAGAGTGATGCCTACGACCCTGTGATCAATGACGGCAGCCAGAAAAGTACCATCATCGAAACGAGGGCCATTAAGATTTGGCAAGTACCAGACGCAGCCACACATGTCTCAGATGGAGGAGCTTTACACCTTCAGGTAAAATACCTACAGGCTATTTTTGTTTCGTAAAACCAAAACTAGAGATGCCTAAATGAGCCAATAAAATGGATAGAAAGATAAAGTAAGTAAAAGTGAATCATATATAAGGGAACAACACAGAAGGGCCTGAGTTTTTGTGTTGTTCTCTTATATATGAGTCACTTTTACTCACTTTATCTTTCTCTCTGTATTATTGTTTGTTTTTATGTATATATTTTTTAATGATCATCATTGAAGAAATATGATAATTTTAGTTGCTTTTTAAAAAAGGTAATTAAATTGTTATAAAGTTATGCGGCTATGTGGTCTAGTGGTATGACACTTGCCTTCAGATTGGAAAGTCTTGGGTTCGAGTCCTGCTCTTAGTGGCCCGTAGTCGAGTCCTTGGAAAGGCTTTTTATTCACATTCTCTCACTGCACTCAAGTGTAAAATAAGTACCTGACCGTTAACAGCGCTGTTTCTATCGGATAATATTGCCTGATAAGCTTCATGTCTCGTCCTTCATGTCAAGTGGTGCTTTTCCACTTGTAAAGCGCTTTGAGCATGTAAAGTAGATTTGTGCTATATAAAAGCTCATGGTTAATAAAAAGACAAGCTGTTGGTTTCTAGTAAGGCCAATGCAAAAGTTTCGAATATATGAATCAGATCGGAAAAAGGAACAAATGTTACAAAAGGATATTTTTGAATGACGAGTCATAATGTTTTGAAGACTGAAGCTACAACATTTGAATTGGTTTCAAATGATATGTGGTAGAACAGGGGCGGGGGGGGGGGGGGGGGGGGGGGAGGGGGGATGGATGAGGACAGCTCAGAGACATCTTTTATATGACTTGTGTCAAGATAGTCAAATTAAATGATGTGAAATAATCACACTTTATAGTCACCTGGAACAACAACAAAAGATGTCTAACTTCTACATCATGGCACAAGACCGAAGGGCTAGAGCTCAGGTGGTTGCTCGTTCGGATAAGTAAGTAAGTATGTGAAATAATCTACATTGTAAAACATTAGCATGATATGTTCGCATGCCTTGCTCATTTCAGGTCATAGGATTGGATTATTGTTGATTTTATTTTGGTCCTATTTAAGTAAAGAACTATTAATCAGTCATTTATAACCCTTCCACCAGGTACGAATTGTGTTCCTACCAAACGCCACCCACAATACCAACATTGGAAGCAGTGTAAGTGTTTGGCTTGGAGTTGGGTTTAGCCCTAGTGAGAGTAGACATGACCAAGCCCTCTCAATCACCCCTCAGGACATGCAAGATGGAGCGGACCATAGGAAATACACATTTGCAGTGCGGTATGAAATATTCGGATATGTTATCATATTATACCTTCAAATTCATCAGCTTTTGATAGAGAACAAGGTTAAATAATTGCGATGAATTTAGATTTACAAATCATTAGAACTTAATCTCAGAATATGCCCCATTGAAGTATCAATTAAAAACAAGTTGTTATATATAGAGAGATTTCTTTTTAATTAAGATGCCACCTTAGATCCAAAACACTGATTAAAAACACTGATAATAATCCTACCATTGTAATCATATTTTCCTTCATTTCTTTTTTTTTTTTTTTTTTTTGTTTTACTTGATTAATATTGATATTTAGTTTTACTCCCATTTCTTTTGTTTCAATTGATGAAAGACATTGATATTGTAGTCAGGATACATCGTTTTCATATTTACATTTTTTAAAGGTAACAATAAATATTTTTATTTCCACTCTTTTACAGTAACAGCTTCCAATCAATTTACTTTTTGGTATAAGTACATTTACTTTGTGTTCATGTCTAAATTTTATGTCTTTTTTTTATGTCTTCAGAGGCCTGGCATCGACTGACAGAATATTTATTCAAGCTAAAAACCAAGATAACTACCACGATGTCAACTTGTCGATCGCCGGCTACTACTCCGCTTGCCATTACTTTGACGAGTCCAGCCAATCGTGGGCGACAGAAGGATGCCAGTCACTGGACGAGTCCATCTGGGCTGTCACTGTGTGCCAGTGCAACCATCTCACCTCGTTTGGAGGCAGCAGTCTTGTTTCCATTGCAGACATTCATTTTGCTGACTTAGAGGTAAATTGTCAATAAAATCCAGTTTAATTTAAGCCCAAATTGCATTTCTGTTTCTGATTTCTTGATGAAAACTGCTAGACTTGTTGTTATAAGCATATAGGTAAAGGGAGAAATGATGAATTGAAATAAATTCCAGTCTCGCTGTTCAGTGCAAACAATGGTTGGGATCATTTGGTGAGAAAAGAAACAGTCAGATCTATGCATGAGGGATTTTTTTTGTCCTTATGTGGAAAAATATATTTATATTATATTGTTAATTAACAGGGATTATAAGTATTTGAGGGTATCCCGAAATCTATGATCCTTTTTATGTTAATGGATGTGACTTTCGAGTTACTTCAAACTTAATATTTTAGTTGATTGTTCGTTAGATCTTTTCCTGTACCCTGATTTAACTAGTCCCCTTTGTCTTATTTGGCCTCTCGTAAACAGTGAAAAAAAACTTTAGATTTAAATCTTTCGACTGTCTCTTGACTGTCCTTTTGACTCTTGTTGTTGTGACTTGAAAGTATATTTAAGACCCCATGAAGTTTCAAAAACAAACAATGGCACTCTGTCTAGATTCTGTTTTGATTGTTTTTTTCTTTTCCTATTGGAATCTAGGAACTGGACCTGAGTACCAATCCTGTCGTATTCATTGCTTGTGCTTGCATATTCGTCATCTACCTGTTCGTGGTTGTGATATGTCGGTATCTGGATAAACTGGACCTGCAGAGAATATCTCGTATTCCACTCTGTGGCAGAGATGGAGCCTTCAAGTATGAGATTGCCATCGTCACTGGGAGAAAATTTAAATCTGGTAAGACTGCATTGAATCTGTCTTCTTTTGAAAATTATTGTATTATTAGTTTACAGACTTAGGACCTGTTTGTGAAATAAAAGGTTTTTGAAGTCCTGGAATTCTAATATTCGAGTAGGTTTTTCTTTTATTTATTTGAATTATGTCTGCAACGAGCCTCGAAAGTGGTGCTTCATATAATATGATGATGATGATGTTGTTGTTGTTGTTTTTTTGGGTTTCGTTTTTTTTATGACTACTATGTTACTAGTGTGCTTCTTGTGTGAGTGTGTCTATGTCTATATTGTATTGTTATAAATATGTAACCAAATGACAAATTGCCACTTTTTTGAGGACAATAAAGATTTATTATTATCATGGGTAATTGAAATTGGTAAATGTTTTTCTCCCTGACTTACCATCTTTTAAGTTGTAGACGACGTCATTCAAAATCAGCACGTTCCTTGTATCTGGCAACGTATTATGATGGATTTTAGAAATAGTTGATGTTTTTCTACTGAGTTGACAATGTTGATCGACTATTAACTTCAGTTGTTTGGTTTTTAAAAATTCTCACGCAGGTACAACCTCTCACGTTGGTATTAAGTTGTACGGAGATTCCAACAAAGGAGACGCGCGTCACCTCACCAAGCCAGGAGCTTTCCAAAGGAATTGCCGTGACACTTTTATGATAGCACATGACGTGGATCTTGGGAATGTCACAAAGGTTAGGAAATTAAATTATCACAAGCTCAGTAGGATAACTGTAAGCTTTTCAGCATAGCGTATCCATGATATTTATCAATTTAATGCTGTACTGATATCTACTTAGTGTGGCTGGGTCAATAGGTTTATATGAAAAAAACACGTTTGATCAATAATTTCATGTCATTTGGACCAAAAAATTTTAACATTATTATTTTTAATGAATGCTTTAGCATAATGTAAAATTTTCTGTTAGTAATCATTAAGATTCTAAATCTTGAAGTCATAAATCTCATTGTTACTGCTTATTTATCTCTAAACATTAATTTTGAAGATCTTAAATGATTTTTAAACTGTGAAGGATTTTGTTAAAAGGCCAAGTAGGCTAACTGGTATTATATAAAGGTTTCCCGAAAGTTACATAGACACCATTTTCATTACATAAAGATCATTCATCTTTTAGAATTAAAAGGGTTAACATGAATTTCTGACACTGTGTGCTGACTGAAATTTGGCTACGACATTATTTAAAAAGTGAAAGTGAGTTTTGAAAAAAATGATGGGATAGCAAACTTGTCTATAAACCTGTCTGTCCAAGTAGCTTCAGTCTCAGTCAGAGGTAAATGCGTGTTGAAGGGATAAATTAGGCTCTGATTTTTTTCCTATCTAAATTCTCATATAAATTTATAGAAAAAACAAAATTGAAGTTAAAAATCACTTGCTTCAGTTGTTACTAACTGTGAGTCGTGTGAATCAACATCTGATATTAGAAATTAATTCTCTCTCTCCCCCCCCCCCCCCCCCCCCCCAGGTGTTGATATGGCATGACAACACGGGCCTGCATCCATCCTGGTATCTTTCCTACATCGAGGTCAAGGACGTTCAGAGTGGTCTGACCTACACTTTCCTGGTCAATTCTTGGTTGTCTCTGGAATTGAAAGATGGAGTAATACAGAAGACGGTGAAAGTCGCTGGTGGGTATTTAGTATCCTGATTTATTTAAGAGCTGTGTTTCTTTAATTTTTACTTGTTACAAATGCTTATTTATTACTTTTTTTCCTCTATGAGCACAGATATTATATAAAACTGAAAATACATTTTAAACAGAATTAGTGTTGAATTATAAATTATCTAGTGCATAGTTTATTTAAGATTACTTTCGTGTTCAAAGAGGCATTTTTTAAATGCTTTCTCTGGCTTTTTTTTAGATTCGACATATACAAAACAATATATTTTGAGATTCTTATATCTTTTGTCACATAGTTACTCGAAAGAAAACTAAACCTATGTTTTTTACATTTACATAAAGCTCTTATTTGTATAACAAACATTACTTTTCTGATAAGGAAACACATAGCTCTAATGAAACAGACAGCTCTAATTTTTATTATAACAAACATTACTTTTCAGATGAAGGAACACATAGCTCTAATGAAACAGACAGCTCTAATTTTTATAACAAAAATTACTTTTCAGATGATGAAGAATTGAAAAAATCCAAGCTGACATTCCAATCCATCTTTTCCCGTAAACTTGGAGATCTTCATACATGGATGTCAGTATCGGACAGACCCGATCACAGCAGGTTTCTGCGTGTACAGCGTGCCACGTGCTGTCTGACCAGCGTCTATCTGTACATGTGTGTCAACGCCATCTGGTACGGTGTCCTCAAAGATCAAAGGGATGCTGATCAACCGGTGTCGTGGAGCTCTTTTGGTTGGGAGGAAGTTGTAATTGCTTTGGTGTCTACTATGATTGTACTGCCTGTTCTTGTCGCCATATCAATGCTTTTCAAGAAGACAAGGTGCAAGGTAAGTACTAGAACATAAGCTTGTGCCTTAATATTTACAGTCTTAGTAGTATTTTTCTGTTACAAATGCTACTGGGTGAGGATCTACCACAAATTATGCATAAGGAAAGGGTAGTTTTAGTAAGAAATTTCAAGGGGTTGCATTTTGATGAAAGATGTGTAGTCACTTTATTTTTCAAGAAGGCAAGGAACAAATTTAGCTCATGTTGTCTCCATTTTTTCCATGATTGTGTCAGAAAAGTCAGGATCTGCTATATCTGTGAAAGGTATATGAGATCAAGGTAGTCAGGAAACCTAAAACTATCTTTTATGGATGATTCATCTTTTCCAAAGGCATTAAAGAGTGCAGATTTAAGCTATTTTGTAACAATAACAGCAGATGTATGTTAATACACAGAAGGTGATGTGTTTGTTATTGCGATTACTGAGCAGCAACACTCCAGTACTCAGGCAGGGCCCCAAAAAGGTTCCCTGACAGCGGTAGTATAACAGTGCAATTAAGACGGAAATTAGACATCTTTTTGTTGACTCAAGACTATTGGGTAATTTTTCCAAATTGAAAATAATTATCTAATTTCTTTTAGAATAATAATATTAATAACATAATTCAGCTATTATTTCCTTAACTTTGATATTAATTATTAGGTCCTTGCTCAAACCAGCTGCAACATATGACATATTTCCCAGTCAGTCAGATTTGGGAAAAGAAATGATTAATTATTTTGGTATAACAAATACAAACATACAGTTTCATTCTAATAATTTTCCAGGAGTCAATGTTCCAGGAAGTTCTTCGTCCCAGCACCGCCCAGACAATTGAGATTGAGGCCATGTGTGACATGTCACGTGGTGGAACATCCTACAGGACCATGACCCCAATAGATGACTGGATTCCCGCCATAGACAGGGAGAGCACCACTGACTCTATGGCAGTAAGTCATGCAATCTCGGGGACAAGAATCTGTGGACAATTTTGTTTGCTTTAGATGTTCATTTATATGACTCGCCTTTCGTCTCCTAGTCATACTATTGGGACGTCTCGGCTGTCTCTTCTATACTCAGTGTGAGATCACTCCACTTTGCTTTATGTTCCAATAGAGAGAAAAAATACACCAAGAATCTTTAAAAATGTACGACGATTTACTGAGCTGAGGCTCTGCCATGTGGATTGGAAATATTTATAGCCTCAGCAAGAATTTTAAAAATTATTATTCTTGGCCATATTATAAGATTTTTGTTTCAAAATGTTTTCAAATTGGAATTGCACCAAGTAAATTTTCTTCTTTGTTCAATCTGTAAGGCTCCCTCTGGTCTAAAGAGGACAGTGCCACTGCATGGATTACAGAGAAAGGATCATCTACGTCCACCTGGCAAGAGGGTAAGCTGACTTGTTGTGTGTGCGTGTGTGAGAGAGAGAGAGAGAGAGAGAGAGAGAGAGAGAGAGAGAGAGAGAGAGAGAGAGAGAGAGAGAGAGAGAGAGAGTGAGTGAGAGTGTTTAATTATCTCAATCAGTTCATTATTAAAATAGATTTGTTTCTTTTCTTTGAATAACTTCCAACTTTTACAATGATATTTCATATGTAATCTCCATGTCTCAATCAATTTGAATCAAATTTCATAACATCGACTTAACTCTTTTCTTACCGACAGTTTTCCAGATTTTCTTCAAAACGTCATACCCGTCCAACACAAAAATAGATTTTAAAACTCTAATTCAATAGAAATAAGGACATGTCATTCATGATTTTGTTTTGCAACATACGACAACACAGTATTAAATTCTCATAAGTTAACAAAAATATTTATCCAAATTTTGCAATGGACAAAAGAAATCTGAATGAGAATAATAATAGTTGTTTAGTAACACATGTGATGATTTCCCTATAGTTGGTAAGGAGAAGGTTAATTTTGAATTTTAATCATCTAGTTCCACACGTCATCATGAGACACTTGAGTGTTGGGTCATATTTGGCACTATTTTATCGTGAGAAGAATCGAGAGAAAAAATAAATGGATGGAGTTGAGAAGGGGGGGGGGGGGTCAGTGGGTATTATGAAATTGTGTGGGGGGGGGGGGGGAAGGTTCAGCCACTCTGTGATGTCACCCGATATAAGTTTCAGGCATGTCTGAAAATGTTGACTGGGTGGGGTTCTTGACCTCCCATAGTGGGCAGGGAGGCACTTACTGTGTCTTCTATACCCCTATGTCTGTTGTCCAACTTGCTTCCTGTCTTTTTCTTGGAATGAGATTACTTGGTTTTATCCTTTCCCTGGACAGAGGGAAACAGTCAAATGTATAGCTAAAGTTTTGGGAGATGATATTTTCTCGTTGTAAATCATCTCTCTGTTATCCATTATCATATTTGTTGTTTTGAATGTAAATGTACACATTTGAGTGTGTTCCTTTTAGTTGGATCCTGTGCTTGTGTCTGGATGAGACTTTTATGCGATCTCAAACTAAGTCCACTGATGGTGTTGTCTTGGAATCTACATCTGTTCCCTAATTGTTTCCATTTTCTTTCTTTCTACTGGAACTGAAATGACCTAACTGTATTGATTATTGACAAATAAGCGGCACGCTGTGCATAATGTGACTAAAATGTCATGTGACAAACTTTGTTTGTAATCCGGTATCGTGTAAAAAATAGTTAATTTATCTGTTCTATCAGGAATTATGGAACAAAGACAACATCATGCAAAGCTGGCCTCATAAAATGCCTACTTGGATAAAGGAAGTCAAGGCTGATTTTAAGGACCAAAGATCAGGGGCTTCTCATAGCAAGGTATTGTATAAAGAGCTAAAATTAGATTTTGCATCAATGTGTGAGTTATAAAGATAATTTACTCTTTTATATGCGATTATCAAATATATTTGCAAACATGTTTTATATGGTTTTGTTGTTTTTTTGTTGTTTTTTTTTTGGGGGGGGGGGGGTTGTTTTGTTTTGTCTGTTTTTTTGTTTTGGAGAGGAGGAGGAGGGGAGGTGGTGTTTGTCTATGTTTATGATAGTGTTTTAAATTTAAAATATTATTATTGTTATCTCAATACAGTTGTACATGATTACGTTATCCAAACAAAAACAAATAAAAAGAAAATCACCTTAGAAATCACGATAACCAAGTATCTTTTTAAAGAAAAAGACAACATTCCTAGCGACACTGAAATACGTTTCAGTATTGGGTATTTACGGTTCCCATACAAATTAATAATCATTACAAAATCAAATGCAATGCCTTCAACAGCCTCACCATTGTTAGATAACGAAAATTGTAGTTCGAATTTTCAACTTTGTGATGATGTGATCATTTAACTATCAGTGGCAGGATGACGACGTTGAAGACTTGGATGAGAAACTTGACGAAATCTCTGCCCAGATTTCTAGAGATGAAGAGAAGCAGAAGAAAAGGAAGGTTCTACAAGACAACAGGTAAAATGTTACTCCTTGCTGATTGTCATGTGTTTTTATTCGAAAAAAATGTTATTTTAGTAAATAGATAAAAGCATCTTTATTTTGCTTTTAAGCTAATGGTAGCAATTGGAGTCCTTCAGAGCCATTAGGTTATTAAGAACCGGAGTTTATTTCGGTTTCTATAACGTGAAATGGACAATAGCAATTGCTTGTTATCCTTTTTATAGGATGCTAGTCTATTGCAAAGTACTTTCCACCAAATCTAACAGACTCGGCTACCCATTCACTGTTTGGTAGACAGGGGGGGGGGGGGTCTGAAAAAATCTTGACTGTGCCAGGATTGAGCTTAGTCTCTTTGCGTGTGAAGCGAGTGCTCTACCAAACTGAGCTATTGGGTCCCCCATGTTAGCAATAGACATGGTAGAAATGTTGGTCCAATAAATATGTGCTGTCTCAATTGGTCTGTATTGATTTTGGGAGCACAGGGACTTTATCAAATCAAGAATACATTACTTTTGCTTTCCAGAGTGTGTTTGATCTCTGAACACAGATTTTCAATGTTTTGGTTTAAGTAGATTTAAAGATGTGTTTGTTTACTTTTCAGTTACTATTATTAGAATACTCCATTAATACTTTTGTTGAAAAAAGTACTAGGCAAGGTTACATAAAGAATATAATCGTGCCATTGTCGATGTATTTGATTCTATCTCTATTTTATTTTTTATTTTGCAGTCGAAAGAATTCATCTGCAGACATTGAGCTGTTTGATTCAGACGACGAATGGGTGAATGAGGACTTGGAGCACGTCCAGAAAGACTCTGTGAAACCAACCAGTAAGACTTCAAAGTTCAACCCAAGGAGTGAGCCTCAGTTGTTTCCAAATCTTGACAGGTAAACCGATATCTTTGGATAAAAATACTTTTATTTAAATTTTCTAGTTCTTCGCATTACAGCTGTAAATGGAAAAAATAATTTTAAAAAATTTTGCCTGAATTTTTTTACCCTACATTACAGTGAATTAAGATGACTCGCCAAAACTTCTTGAACCTCAAATTCAAAAAGAAAAGAAAAGAACACATTCTTAGACACTGTCTTAGACACAGTTATATGAATTTCAATTTGAAAAAAACAACACATTTCTTGAAATTCTTATGCCGTTAATTCTCTTGTTTTTGAAGAATATAATTTCATAATCTTAATCGTTTTATAAAAAGAAAAGAATCGAGGTCTGTCAAATTTTTATATGATACTTGTACTAACAAGATTGCAATGGACATTTTTGTAAATCTTTTGAATTACATTTTTCACAGTTAATATACTCTTTACAATAATCACAACCAAGAATAAAAGAGACAGAACAATGTAAATATAATAAATGCGTAATAGCAAGGAATTCCTACTTCATAAACTATGAATTCTATCTAGGGCCTACAAGCCTCTGAATTACTATTTCTAAAATGTACATTTAATTTACGAGAAAAAAAGTCTCCCTTTCCCTTAATACTGACATCTGAATGATTTAAACCTCATCTCACCAGAAAACATTCACGGATCAGTACAACATCCTCCATGAATACCAGTTTGAATGAGAACAACGGACCAACCACAAATGGAACGATAAACTCGAGGAATACTACTCACCATGGGATTCTTTCTAGGGACGACTCCAGACCAAGCATCATGTCCATATCCAAACCCAGAAGTGCCTTACACTCAAGAGGTCAGGATCATTTTTTTTTTGAGCAGCATAACTTACAAGGCATTGACTTTCAAAAATTCAAAATTACACCCTTCCGCCATGACATCATTAGACATTGTCACCTAGGTATTCTATGAAGGAATATAGATAATACATTAAACAGGATGTCTAATATCAACAGGAATCACCCATGTTGTCCAAGTGAACAAATTGGGGGTTAATAATCTTGCCCAAAGAAAAAAACGAAAGTACCTGAAGCGGGGCTCGAACCCAGGATCAAAGTGCAATGCCTTAACCACTCAGCCACTTTACTTATTGTGATATATTTCAAAATAGTTCATTGGAATTTTTTGTTTGTTTGGAATGGAAAATGAGAATTTGTTTATATGGAATAAAATTAAAGTATGGGAAATTTTTTCAGTGAGTGAAATTACATCATGTGAATACCTTACAAGTGCTGTGATGGTTAATTAAAGCATAAGGCAAGGTAACTTCTGGTATGTTCAATATATCAGTTGTTAACTCTCTTTAAAAGTGAGAAGAGCAGAAAAGGATGAGAATAAGATGTGAAGATGATAATGAGCATCGTTAAAAGCATTGATCAGAAGCTATATTGTATGGCTTCACCTACAACTGGAACTCGAATTTCTTTGAATTCATCCTCTACTCTCATTCATGAGCCTAACCACCACTTGTCACAGGGAAATAAAGGATGATATAGTGTGCTGTCCCAGGATCCCCTTGGCAGTTGTAACAGGTTTCTGATCCCATTAGTTTCCATTAAGCAGAAAACGGTAGGGGCTGCCTGAAGCCTGTGATCGTGAAAATACTAACGAAAGAGTAAAAATGGAGAGGCTTTGTATGGGAATAATACAGACAATGGACGTTTCGGGTACAAACCCTTCGTCAGCACAACATTACACAAATTAACGTGGAAAACAAATAAAATAAAATGAAAAATAATATGTATCGCGTGTACTGAGTATATTTGTGTATTGTTGTTTCCATTAAGCCCACAATGATAAAGGAAATGTTGCATTTGTTCATTTTTCTTCTCGTTTCAGGAGATCCTCCAGGATATGACAGTTTATCACACCACTCACAACACAGTCAGTCCAAAAACTCGTTCTCCTTCCCTCCGTGGTGCGTCTACGTTGGCTACGCCGTTTGCATGAAGCTATG
This sequence comes from Berghia stephanieae, assembly GCF_034508935.2. Lineage (NCBI taxonomy): Eukaryota > Metazoa > Mollusca > Gastropoda > Nudibranchia > Aeolidiidae > Berghia > Berghia stephanieae. The sequence goes on from NC_088364.1 coordinate 85,072,378, forward strand.
TCTACTGTCTGTCATTATGATCCTTCTCTACGGCTACCAGTTTGGAGAGACCACGGCTCTCAAGTGGCTTCTATCCCTATTTGTGTCGCTGCTTCTTTCATTCTTCATCATTGAACCTTTGAAGGTTAGTCATGACTCCTTTTAAAATTAAAATAATAAATAAAATAGAAGATATCTCAAAAATAATTAAATAATTTTATTTCACGTTTTCCTCTTTTTGATACATTCAAATTTCATTAGAAATAGCTACTCAGAGTCAAGGCTTGTGATAAATAATAAAAGCTTGATAATTCTGAGGTTTCTGTATGGAGATTCCAGCCTAAGACCTCTTAAATTAAGTAGGATGGGTCATGAGATATCATCATACAACATCATGAACCTGTATGGCCCATCTTGTACTGATTATGTTAGTTTGATGCTCCAAAACATAAATGCTAGGTGATTTATGAATAAATCTTTTATTCACACTACCCGGTTAGTGTGGAACTCATTATCTAAGTTTTAGAGATTCTGAAACAGTTCTAGAAAATCATAACGTAATTAATTGATTTTCCAAATTATGGAACGATTGAATCTTAATCTATGACTTTGATAGCGAGTAGGTGTCTTTGGTTATTTGTTTGAGGAACATTGATCTTTATAAAAGGACCAAATTTTTTTTTTTGGATCTGAGTTAATAAAAAAAATTTAAGTACAGCTTGAATAAATGTCAAGTTATGAATGATATTGTACAGTGAAACGGTTTGACATGATGATAAAAATTGAATCTTGAATAAAGGTTATTTAATATTGTAATCTACTTCCATAGGTGCTGGTATTTGCTTTGATCGTGGCCTTGGTGACGAAGGATGTTCGTGATGATGAGAGTGACGTCATAGATGTGGAACCCAAATTTGAATCCAATGAACAGATCAAGGTAAAGCATCCAGTTACTTTTTCATTTCATTTCTGGTGTTAAACTTGTGTGTGCATAAGGAAAGTGTTAAAGTTAAATTTAACAATTAGGAGGAAACTTATCCATAAATATTTGCTTTTGACTTATTCATCTGAATTTTTATTTTCTTATACGATTATTATTTTTACTCAACCAATATTGACGAAACGAATTTTTTTGTTATCATCCCATATGATTTGTGTGATTACGTAATCATCATTTTTGTATTGGTAAGAAATAGTTTTCATCAGTGTAAACCTAAATGTTCAGTATGTCTAGGTTACTCTCTTTTGAGAAAGGAAATATCAAGATCTTTTCTCTTAAAATCTAGCAGAATCGGGACTGTAATGAGAATTACGTTTTGATACAGTTCAAAAAGGAGGAGGAGTGTTAAAAGTAGAATTCGACACAAATGTTCTGCCTCATATTCTAAATTCTTTAACTTTAGTTAATTTCATGATAAACAGTAAACATTTATGTCTCTGTATGAAGTCATATTTTTTAAAAAAATCATGTACCTTATTTAAACAATTGTTTTCTGTTTCAGGATGTGAAGTTCAAACCTTTGGGTGGCTTTGCACTCCTCCAGGCCAAAGAGGAAGGAAAGAAGAAACAGCTTCTGTATACCATGTTAAGAGAACTAATTGTCTTTGCGTTCATGGTTGCTGTATTCATGGCCGGTGTCTACGTCAACTTCAGCAGCCAAAGCATCTATTACACCAACGACAATATCCAGAATAAATTCTATCAAAATTCCTCTGATGGTCTTAATTTCCATAAATTAATAAGGTAAATTTATCTTACTTTTGTTTTTTTTTTGCCTTTTAGTTTTACAGTATTTTCTTTTTCAAATAAATTCTTATCACATGAGCCAATGCACTGCCAGTAGTGTATAGTTTTTATTTTACTTTAATTTTACTGCTTTGTTTTATTAGGAAACTACAATTTTATTACAAATTTTGATAAAAATATCAGATATTGCATGAATGTCAAAGTTTAATCCTTATAAGTTTTTTTTACACCTCCCCCCCCCCCCCCATAAAAAATAAACAAAAAAGAAAAACACACTTTGTGTTGGATGGATGAATGATAGTTTTAGTTTCAATGTTCCTTTTCTCCCCCTCAGTATTCCTGAGTATTGGAACATTTCCAAAGAGGTTCTTGCCAGAGGCGTCCATCTCCAAGAAGTCGATTCCACGGAGTCATTTGGATTTTTGATGGGACCGGCTTGGCTCAGGCAGATAAGAAGTGATGAAGGTAATACCTATATCCAGTACACTTATTATTGCAAATGAAGTGACTCTCTATTTCTACGGTCTTGGTGAAGACAGGTTTTCAGTTATGATCTGATTACTTTTGATAGATTTATTTGAATTGCAGTTAAAGGGAAGCAGCGTCCACAAATCATTTTATCAGAATCCTTTAATTTTCTTCTTTTTTTTTTCAACATGAATTAAATTCTTTCTTCCAGCATTTAATGCTCGAGTTCATCATTTGTTCTAGCCATTTCATTTATTGTTGTTTAATTATTATGTTGTTTTATAATGTGTTAAATAAGGCAGCAAAATTGTAATTAAGGATTTTATTATGTGTTTTCATTTGAATGTTTTGTTAAATCATTGATGGATGATTACTGTTTTACAGATCGTTTTGTGTGCTATTTAAACTCACAGATTTTTATAAATGTGTTTATTTATTTATTAATTAATTTATTTATTTTATTTATTTACTTATTTAGTTAGTTGTTTTGTTTTGTATATACGTGTTTATGAATTTTTATATACAATAATATATTCATTTTATGTTTTATCGATTATGTTTTATTCATATATATTTATTCAATTCGAGATAACTGATCACATATTTTCTAATTTTAAAACAATCAATGTTTATTCATCTTAGTGTCCTGCCTGGTAGAATCCAGTCTTGCATGGCCATCAGACAAACGACTGTCATCAGGCAGGTGTGTTGGGGGAGAAGTGGAGGACCCAGAGACAAGGGCTTATGCCACAGGATGGAACACTCCAGCATCGGCAGCCGCAGCCAATTATACATTCTCATCAATGGACCAACTGGATCTGTAAGTGCTTTATAGAAGCCATTCCCAATGTGTTCTGCAATACTTTTTGTATTCTCTTTGCAGATCGTATTAAATCAGATTTCCATTTCATACAGTACAAACTGTTGGTGTAGGCATCTCTCTTTTTTCAACTGACTCTAATGCGATGTCAGTCACTGTCTTTAGCTAGATGCTCATTCAAACCTATGTTCTATGCATGATAGAAATATACCTACAACAGATCAGTTTGGTTAGGGAGAAGGAAGAGTTAGATCAGTTGAAATAGCACTGAACCCACACTTTTCCCATCAGCGATGCGTGTTTGGGTTAGATTTTGGATCTGGCTACAGTAATTTGTGATAGAAAATGATCCAATCCAATAAAGGGCCACAATCTACTGTCCGTTCAACGATTCCAAAACAGGGATAAACTCTGTCCTCAGAAGTAATAAAGGTTGTAAGAAACTACTTTATAAATTTTGACGCTGTTCATACATCATGTATGCTTTATATTGATGCATATACAAATAACTTTTAATATAATTTGCAATTTAATTTATTATTTAAATAACATTTCGAAGATTTTATGATCATTCTTATTATCTATCTCCCTTGAGAATAGTTTACACTGAGTTGAATTTGGGCCTTAAATGCACAAACTTTTATAAAGCGTCAATTTTAAATATGATTTTATTTCTGTGTTTATCAGAATTTTGACACTGATTAGCATTTTATGCCTATGTAGATAAATTATTGATAGGTTTTTCAAATGATATCAGTATTAATAGAATATTTCTTTTTTATTATCATTTTGATTTTTACACCAAATGGGTAGACATGAGTTTCTTAACACTTTTATTATTTTATCTCTAATATGTGTTTGGTTTTTATTTTCTCTTCAAATACCAGTTTCTCCAAGTTTGGTCACTGGCTGTTGTATTCAGGTGGTGGATACGTGCAATTGTTAGGACAAACGTACAACGACACAATGACAACCTTACAAAGCCTAGAGACAGATGAGTGGGTAGATCTGAAAACCAGGGCAGTCTTCCTTGAACTCACTCTGTACCAACCTAGCAATGATCTTACTTCCTGTGTTACCCTGCTCGCAGAATTTCCTACTTCAGGTACTTTTTTTTTGTTTTTTATCTGTATTTACTCCTTAGTTTTTTAATTACATTTATTTAATGTTTTATTATGAAAACATTTTTTAATGTGCAAACCGTGAAAAATCATTGCAAGTTTAAAGCTTTTAAAAACATTTAAAGACATTTGAAATCCAGAATATTGGCACTAGTCATGTGACTTATCAATGATAAAAGTCGATTTTGATGTATGGCAGCTATGTGGTCTAGTAGTATGACACTCGCTTTCCGCTCGGAAGGTTGTGGGTTTGAGCCTCGCTTGGAGCAATGTTGAGTCCTTGGAAAAGGCTCTTTACTCACATTCTCTCACCATACTCAGGTGTAAAATGAGTACCTAGCCGTTAACAGTGTTGTCTCTGTCCGTAAAAAAATTGTAATATTGCCTAACAGGCGTCATGTCTCATTCTATATGTTACATGTTTCTGTTGGTCAGGGATCCTTTGTAAAGCGCTTTGAGCACATTTAGTAGATATTGCACTATATAAAAGCTGTTTCAAAAAAAAATGGCAAATGAATAAGTTTTGTCTCCTACTTTCTGATAGTGACGACGGAAAAAATTGATTAAAGATATCACAATAGTGGTCCACCAGCTACCCCAAAACATAATTATGGCTACTCAGAGGCAGACGATAGAATTTCTGGTCAAGGCTCTGAAACTTGGATTGAATTTATAAGTTTTATCGATGAGAACGAATACTGTTTGTCAAGAGCGGATAATTTAAATTTCATATATTGTAATCATGGTGACTTTTGTCCCAATTTGCTTCATCTTGTTCAAACAATCAATTCTTCCATTTTATTTTACTATTACCGTTACTAATAAAGACGTTTATAATGATTACAGACAATAAGAGAAATTATGGTGTAATTAGGTTGAAGTTAATTCAAACCTGGTCAAGAAAGTCTTTATGCTAAGTGGAATCACCAAGGTCATGGTCACATTAGTTAAGTCTCTTTCTGTTGTTTTCACCATGTGCGATGTATTTTATTATGTTTCATATTATCCAAATGCTTTCTGAATGGCACCACTTTTGATAAATGTAAGTCTTGGTCTGTGTTAATGTGCTAAATTATAACTTTTTTTTTTTTGCTCTCTAGGGGGTGTTTTAACAAGCATTACTGTCACCACAGAAAGACTGCTTCGATTCATCTCAGGCACAGTTAGTTCCCTTATGGTTTGCCAGGTAACCTTTGCATGTGTCACCATTATATCATGTTTACTGTTTGGCCTTCTTTATGTCATGATATTATAAAGAATTTTCTCTAGATTTATTCTTAATCCAAGTCTACATGCAGTGAAAAAGTCCTGTGTAGTGGAAGTTTTTATTTTACAGAACTAAGAAACTCACAATAGTGAGCGTAAACAGATAAGCACAGTGTTTTTAAGTTTTCTGGATTTTTATGTATTTGGAACTGACATTTCAAAACATACATTTTATGTGTGGCTTTGTGGGCTTGGGGTAGGACACTCGTCTTCCAACCTGTAGATACCTGGTTTGAGACCCGCATTGAGTGGAGCCCTTGGAGAATGCTCTTTACTCGCATTCTGCCACGGAATTCAGATGTAGAATTATTATCTGCTGGTAACGCCATTGTCTTGTCAAAAAAAAAAAAATTGTAATATTGCCTTATGTCTTGTCCCTCATAGTGTTGCTGTTGGCTTGGAACTCCTTGTAAATAGTAAATGGCTTTGAGCAAATGTTGTGGATAATATGTTATATAAAAACTCCCATTTTAAAACTTATTATTGAACACCTCATGGATAGATGAGATAATCCTGATGCTCAAAATAAAAATGTCTCGTTTTGACTCACTTTGAATCATATAGGGTTTTTTAATAAGACTTTAATAAGCTACCATTCACTGCTGGATGACAAGGTGACAAAAAATCTTTTGAAGACCAACCTTAAATATGTTTCAAAAGACGTTATCCAATCAGTTTTTATTTTGATTTTACTTTTTTTTTTTCTTTTTTGTTTTGTTTTGTTGTTTTTTTTTTGTGTGTTTAACATTTTCTACCATTTTTATTTTTACCACCCACCAGATAATGTTCTTCCCGTTTGCCATCTACCTGCTTGTGAATCTCATCCTCTCCATGAAACAAGAAGGTATTCGATACTTCTCCCATATTTGGTGCTGGATTGATTTTGCCATCTGCATCCTAGCCTGGACTTGCATTGCATTGTACATAACGTGTGTTGTCATGGCAACAGAGGCAGTAGACGACTTTGTTACCAACACATCGAACCCTGCTCATCTTTTCCTGGTCGTCAAGCTACATTCCATTCTCAGATATGTCCAGGCGTCACTTCTGTTCCTTTTCCTTTTGAAGGTATGTTTTGTTACTTTTGATGATACTAATGATAATATTAATTGAAAGAAAGCAATGGTATACCATAAGCAACAGCTACAATATTCAAAATAGATAGTTTTCAGTGTGGAAAATTTTAGTAGACTAATAATATTATCACCTTAAAAGATAAGTGTGTCTAACCATTTGAATTTATTCCCATCATTTCAATTGTATAACGATTATCGTTGAGGAATAAAGTCATTTCACTATTAATGAATCAGAAAATAATGTTTCTTTTAAAGCAAAATTACAGTCCCTATTTTAGTTTCTTTAATAAATTGTCATTTATCTTTGTTCAATAGAGATAAAGACTTCAAAGTCTTTGCTGGTTTACAGCATGAGTGGTCTAATTGAGAAAGAAGAACCTTTTCATGGGAAACCAGACATTGCCTCAATTGTTTTGATGATTTGACAGGACTCTCTTTTCAGTGATCTCCTCTCGTTGTTGTCAATGGAAATAAACGTCTCAAACCAGCACAAAGCATTTTCCATTGTAACCACAATAACAAATGTGCAAATAGCATATGACTAAAACTCTTCTTATATTTAGGTAGACGATATTCTTAATTCAAGTTTATCATGTTTTTCTTTTCTTTTATGAACAAACATGTAGTACAACAATGGTAAGATTATCGTGGTTGTGACTATGATTGCGACGCATGTCATTTTATATGTCGTCTTTGTGTTCACAACTAAGAATCGCATTTTTAGAATATACGATCACAATATAGAATTGTTGTTTTTTTAATGTGTGTGCATTTGATCCTTTAGAGAAATTGGGGGGTTTTTTTATGACAAAATGTTTTCTGTATTAAATTGCCATTTCATGCTAATCATCCAGGATCAGTCAGGATATCAAACTTATCTTGATTTTTTCGCCCAAACATGTTCAGGTCATGGCATAAATTATTCCCCTGGTATCACGCTATGAGCAAAACTGAAACCTATAGAAAAACGCTCCACAGATTGTCACTATCATATATATATATAAATATATAGATATATATATATATATATATATATATATATATATATATATATATATTATATATATATATATATATATATATATATATATAAATGCCATTTATTATTATTATATATATTATATAACTACAGTACTACTCATTCATACTGAGTTAACTGATCTAAATGAAGAACAGAAGGAGGAACCGTAAACGTTTAAAGTTCTTTTCAGTCTTTATATTCAATGTCTTACATCACTAGAGTATCTTAGTCTGTCTATTTTACATGTCAGACAATACCAATATCTGGGCAGATTGACAAAATGAAATTAATTTGGAAATTGTCTTAGCAGTGGATTGGACAGCAGTAAATTATATTTGTAGCAATTTTTACAATTGTCCTCAAGTTTTTACAATTGTCCGGATAAACAAATATATGTCAAAGTAATCCGTTTGAACCGTAAGGCACGTAGAATTGGAGTTTGTACTGGTTTTGATAGTTACAATTCCTTGCTACCCGTTGGAAAGGACGCTAGTTCATTCTGCCTGATTCTACAAACTCGGCTATAATTACTGCAGGTGATAACTGTGTACATCACTGTCTTTCCTATGGGCAAACCATCAAAAAGCCTAGTCACCCATTCCAACCTGTGAACCCAATTCAGGTCGTGTTATGAGTCTAAGATCCGTTATACCACAGCAAACATTAAATATCTGTCATCCTGTGCCTGTCTTCAAATCAATAGTTACTAAGACAAGGGGAAGACACTTGCATTGTTTTGACGTGGATAAAAATGATTCTGTTTCCATTATTATAATTCAACTTGTATCAATCAAGTATGAGTTATATTTCATATTAGACCTGATTTTTGTTGTATTGAGTTTATTGTATGTGTGTGTGCGTTAAAGTAACGGTGCATTTTACTGTGATATTGCATGGACTTTGAAAAATAAATATATCTATAATAAAACCAAAATAAAAAAGATAACATGTAAAAATGTCACTTCAGAGTTTTCACTTAGACCAGAGATCTCACTCACTCATTTACCTTGTTGATAAGGATGAGATATAAACGAACTCAGAACAAACTTCATCGTGGTAGAGAAATTTCTTTAAGATATTAATGCATGATTGTATGTTTGCATGTATTACCAAAAACTGTGTAATTAAATGGAGCATATTTAATTCAGGCTTTAGGATAATATATATTTTTTATTATTGATATATTTGTATCTTTTATGTCTGGACTTTTAGTGAGAATATTGTAATTATTATTTCTCTGTTGTTTATTTAAAGAAGGAATGTAACCTTACGTACTCATGCCTTGTCTTAGTGTAATATGTAATAATAAAGAATTATAACTGTGTTATTTAATGTCACAAACAGAGTTCGATATGACCTTTTTTCAGGTCCCATTTTCCTTGCGTATATCAGCTTAATCAGTTTCTACTGCATCCACATGAATTTCACCCATCACTTATTTGATCAGTACATTTGAATACATCTTTCTCTTCAACGAGTTGTTGAAGAAAAGAGAAAGAATAAAACAGCTAATCAAATTTAACAATTTTAATGTGGCATATGAACCTAATTTTAAGGCCTTTTCCCAGTTCAAAATGCGCATTTTTGTTGAAGATTCGACATTCCTTCCAGAAAACTCTGTAATATGGAAACATTGCTGAAAAATGTGTTTGGATTACGGAGATGTAACTGTATTTATTTACTCATTTATTTATTTAAGTATACTGGTCCATTCCCCTTTGTCTTTCTTTTTCTTCAAGTCATTTTATTTGTACATCTAGAATATTTTTAGTCTCCAATTTTCTTCCTTTTTACTGGCGCTGATATGACCTAAATGTGTTGCAAGCGCTGTAAAACCCTTAAAAACAAACAAACAAGTATATTGGTAATCGTATTTAGATATTTATATTTAGGAAAACACCATTTTGGAAATACAAATTAATTTCCTGTTTTGTCCTAATCCAGGTCGTCAAGCAGATACGATTCTCCAGGCCACTCTACAAATTCCACATGGCATTCAACATGGCGGCCACTCCATTGCTAGGCGTCTACCTTATTTTTACAGCACTTTTCCTGATCCATGCACAGCTCGCCCATTTGGTAGGAATTCAATTACTTGCATTCTTGTTTGCAAACATTCTATGATATCATGTGTTTTTAAACAATGTTAATCTTATTCCATTTAAATTGATTTGTACTGACATTTTGTCTGTTGATTATTTATTTATATTTAATTACACATTTTTATTATTCCTCTGTCCATTATTTTGGACATTAGTATTAAATGTGATATGAACCCCCCCAAAAATTGAGCTTTTATGTAGCGCAATATCCACTGAATGTGTTCAAAGTGCTTTACAAAGGGTCCCTGACCAACAGCAACACGTAACATGTATAACGAAACATGATGCCTGTTAGGCGATCACAGATTTTTTTCCAACAGGGACAATGCTGTTAACGACCAGGTACTCGTTTTACACCTGAGTGTGGTGAGAGAATGTGAGTAAAAAGCCTGATCCAATGACTTAACTATGTGCCAAGCGAGGCTCAAACCCAGGACCTTCCATACACAAGACCAAATAGCCGCACGTTTCTTCTTTATTAACTCACTAGTTTATTTCCATTTTCTATTTCAGTTGTACGGATCTGTTGTGTATGGTTACCAAGGTTTCCACAACACAATCACATCACTGTTCGGTGTCATATGTGGAACGACTGATTTCTGGCCCCTGTTTGAGTCTCACCGAGTGCTTACACACATCGTCTTCCTGTCATTTGGTGTGTTTGTCTATGGCCTTGCAGTTGCCTTGACTGTGGCTGTGCTGACGTCCTCCTACAAGTGGTCCAGGGCCCAGATGTGTTTCAAGACAACATTGGAAGCACGCGACTACGAAATGATTGACTTCATGATTAAAAGATTCAAAGTAGTTGCCGGGATAGAGAAACCTAAACCAGTAAGTGGTAGAGATTAAAATGCGTTTACTCAATTATTTGGTTAAACTGAGATTAGGGCGATATTTGAAGAATCACTCAATGTTCATTGTTGTAGATATTATTCCCCTAACTAAATATTTATGCTATTTTATAGCGCAATATCCACTAAATGTACTCAAACCATTTTATAAGGGGTCCCAAGTCAACAGCAACACTACAAAGGTAGGACAAGATACTGTACCTGTGAGTCACTGTTACAGTTTTTTCATGGGTGACAAAATGCTGTTACCAGCCAGGTACTCATTTTACACCCGAGTACAGTAAAAGATTATGAGTATAGAGCCTTGTCCAAGGATTGAACCTTGCACTGTCCACAGATGGCCAAATGGCCAAAGGCTAATATCACATCACACGACCACAAAGCCGCCCCAAGAGCCCTTGAAGATCAAGGACTCAAATTTCATCTCAGTTTCTGTAATGTTAAACACATAGAATCAATTGCTTACTATTCCCTGAATAGCTTAGAGAGTATTTAATGTCAGATCTAATGTTCGTTCCCAGCCTCCAAATCATTTTTGGATTAACAATAAGGCCCGAAAAAATCCAGAGGTGCCTAAATGAGCCAATAAGATGGAGAGAAAATTGTAGGGAGTAAATATGACATATATAGATAGTAATCGCTTGGCTAAGAAGCTCATAACATTGCAATCCGAAAGTATAACGCACCAACACACAAAACTGTGTGTATCCATGAATGTTTATAGTCAGGTTAATACAGTTCAGTGAGCATTACTCATAAAGCGTATGGCAAAAAACAATAACAAAGACCTGAGTGACGTCATCTTTGAACTATCTATAAGGGAACAACACAAAACAAACAACGTTTCGGCATTTGGCCACAATATATATATATATATATATATATATATATATATATATATATATATATATATATATATATATATATATATATATATATATATATATATATTTCGTGTTTACTTGAAAAGGGCTTGTGTTGTTCCCTTATATATGAGTCACATTTACTCCCTTTATTTTTCTCTCCGTCCCGAAAAAATAATGTCATGTGTAACGAATTGGATTGTTACCGATTTCGTTTCAATAGTTTGATATATATTTTTGGAATGTAAGTTGTTCCTCTTTTAATTTATATTAATCAAAATAATTCACAGCTTTAGTACTGTACTGGTCCCTGAATTATTTATTGAGGTCAAATTTGTGTTTTGCCTGACCATAGAAATAGGACTTATAGTATAATTGCACTTTTGTCATGGAAGCTTTTAACATAGGCGAAATAAAATGGTCATGGATTATTCTCCAATAGGTTGTAAAAATTAACCATTCTGATCATTGATTTCTCTATTATCTTGATTGATTGAATAGTTTGTGTGTTTAATCTGATACACATATTCTTAAATAACATGTATCGTCATTATTAATTATTATTATTATTATTATTATTATTATTATTATTATTATTATTATTATTATTATTATTATTATTATTATTATTATTATTATTATTATTATTATTATTAATATTATTAATATTATTATTGTTAATATTTTTTTATTTTTTTTATTGCGGCGCTGCACTGCAGCTGACGCCTGGGTTATTCCAGTCTTCCCTTGGAATAGACCCTAAAGACAAATTTCCCCACTGGGATGAATAAAGGGAATTTTATTTAATTTATTTTTATTCACAAGAGCACATCTTTCTAACTTTTCCCAGGCATTCCGTCACGTCAAGTTCGAAGGGTTGCCATCATTACCCAGTCGTGGCACAAGCTCCAACCTGTCATCTCGTCAATCCTCTGCTGAGCCAAGGCCATCCAGGAGTTTAGAGCCCGCCAACCAGACCCAAAATCAGAACCAGAACAAGAACCAAACTCAAAGCCAGAACCAGAGCCAGCAAGAAGCGAAAGACAGTCAAAATCTCGACTACCTGATGGCAAGTCTGTTGCCGACATGGAACCAAGTATCTCAGTCTTTCCAAAAGGTTTGTCATGGGTTTCTAGACATTGGACGTTGTATTGGATCATTTGTCATTTGTGTGGCTATGTGGTCTAGTGGTATGACACTCAGCGCATAGTTGAGTCCTTTGAAAAGACTCTTTACTCACATTCTCTCACTGTACTCAGGTGTAAAATGAGTACCTGGCCATTAACAGCGTTGTCTCTGTCTGAAAAAGATTGTAAAATCGCCTAACAGGCGTCATATCTCATTCTATATGTTACGTGTTGCTAAGGATCAGGGAATCTTTGTAAAGCTTTTTGAGCACGTTTAGTAGATATTACGCTATATAAAAGCTCAAGTTTAAGTTTAAAATAGAGAGGCCCTTGTAGCCTTTGTATTTAATTTTTTAAATAAAAAGTTGAGCACTATTATTTCATGGTTTCTGTTTTTATAATTTATATATATACACATAAACATATATCATATGCACGTACACACTAAATTTACATACATGATGAAGAGGGTGTAAAACTAAAAGTGTATTTTTTCTTTCCTCCAGGTTGAAGACTTAGAGAAACAAGAGGAGGATTTAATACGTTGTTTGCAAGACGTGGTCAAATGCTGGAGGAATCATTCACCCAAGAATAGAGATGGCCTCCAGATGAAAGCCCCAGCTCCCATCATGGGCAAACCTCCTTTGGACCCCAAGGCCAAATTTTTACGTTTGCACGAAGGAAGCAAAGGGAGAAAACCCACTGTGATAGCAGGAAGGCCCAGCATGACACCCCCGTCCACATTTACCGCCGACGTGAGTTGAAATTTATCTTTGACCATCGCAACTTTAACTCTTTCAGTGCTGAGGCTATATTCGCATTTCTGTCACAAAAAGGCACCTTATTGAGGCAGCATGAGAATGACAAGCTAAGACAATTGTCAATTAATCCGCGCAGGTTTCAGAGTCACATGTTTAGTCTTATTAAGAAAGAGCATAAAATTGTCTCCATTCTATCTTTTCTCCTCGACGCTTTGTACATTTTTGGCTAAAGAATTGTTTTACTTGTGTGTCTTTTGCTTTGTTATATATCCAACCCACTACAATATTTTGGCTTATATTTGTTATATTTTTACTTGAATTATAGGAAAGGGTGGGGTAAACCTTTATTGAACAACTTTTACAAGGATGAATTTCTACTATATTTTTTTTTCTACTTTTCCATAATTTTTTACATTTTCATTTTTTCATCATCTTCTTCAAGTACCAAGTCTGTGCCAGACATCGGTGATCATTGTACACCATTCATCTCTCTGATCAGATAACCTCAAAAAACTAATATTACTCTTCTCTTTCTTTGTCACCCAGCTGTTCAAACTATTCAAATATGTTTTTCTTGGTCTACCTTTACTCTATTTACCCTCTATCTTTCCTGTGAGAGCAAGATGTTCAATACATTTATGTCAATTTAGGTACCCTAAAAATTACATTTGTTTTTTTCTTATTGTACGGATTAGTAACCTTTTAGTTTCAGCTTGCTCTAATACTTCTTCATTAGTTTTCTTCTCTGTCCATGAGATTTTTAACATCCTTCTATTTTCATTTCAGGGTTCCATAAACAGTCAGTTCCGCAGGCCCTTCAGTGATCAAGGTGTACGGAGTTTGCCTCTGACTACCGATCCCCAGATTTCTACCGTCAGTCAAAATTATAGCACCATAATAGGGGGAGGTCAAATCCCTACCGTTCATCAAAATGGAAACCACTCTAGTGTCACCCCTCGTCTGACCAAAGGCAAAATGGTCATCGAAGTCCACCCAATGTCAGACGGTCCCAGAGGTAGAACAGACGAAGCAAGGAAGAAGAAGAAGATGAGAAGAGCATGGGAGTCTGGAGTCTGACAGAAGAGGGGGAGATAACTGAGAAGTCATAATAGTTTGGGAAGGAATGAATATTAAAAGTAAATTAACCTGTTGAAATATAAAAATGATCTCTAATCCTGTATTTACTTTCCATTTGCCAGCAAGACTTGAACAGCCATATTCCATAAGAGCTTATTTTATTTGTTTCATCACAAGAAGTTGATGATTTTAAATCCAAAACAGCCCATATCATATAATATTTAGATCATTCGAAGCCATTTTGTCATAAATTAAATTTTGAGTCATAGATCGGCACTTGATATAATAGAAATCATAAAACTTATTTCAAGTGAAAGCTTGTTTCAACATAAAATAAGCATAATATCGAGACCCTGTTAGAGACTTACATATTATTGCTACTCTTAGTTTAACTTCTGCAAGGCACAAATATGACCAAAAAAATGAAGCATATGCATGGTTTATGCGTAGTTGTTAGCTACTCTTCTCTCTTTGGAGGTTGGCACTGACATTTCATTAACACAATTTATGACAATGAAATAAAATAAAACACTCAGTCTCTATTTCACAAATCTTCCCAAAAATATCAGAGAACTTTCCAGAGGACTTGCTCCACGGACTTGGTGGTGAAGGGCATTTTGTAAACAAGTCAGATAAAAAATTTAGAATGGATATTTCATCATGATTATTTCCTTCATACCAAAGAAATAAGGATGACAAAGGCACAGATACTTAAGTCATAATCGCTGCCGATATGCATGCATGCATAAATAATTATGTAACCAAAGATGTAAATATATATACAAATGACAATGATAACATTATATATATATATTATATAAAAAATTAACTCTTCAACAACTACACAACATTGTAAATGTGATTGAGAAATAATTATATAATGCTATCTATTTTTGTGTTGCATTTAGTACTTTGTATTTTATTAATGATATGGATGTGTGTTTGTTTTTTGTTTTATTTTTGTTTTTTTGTTGTTTTTTTTTTTGTTTTTTTTTTTTTTTGGGGGGGGGGGGGGGGTTGTTCTTTTGGAGGGTAGATGGGTTTTTTTTAGGTTTTTTTTTTTTTTGGTTTTCCTACAACAATATGTTGGTGATAAATTCAAGTACCCTGTCTCCGACTTAAAGATTGCTTGTGGAATCTACCTCTGTGTTCTGTTCGACCTAGTCTGTGTTGTCCCTTGTGTTTTCCTCGGTGCATGTTAATTTCAATAAAATCCATCTATGATTTTTTAAATTACTATCATAATTTATGTAACAATTGCTTTTTATATTCGATAACTTGTATATGTAAACTACAAAAATTTAAACAATAAAATTGTATATATATATATATATATATATATATAAACTTTTGTTGTTGAAGGACAACTGTCTGAAAATTTTATTTATATTATTTGATTTCCGATGAATTAAAGTTCTATTTTGTACTTTATACAGCTTCGGCAAGAATGATATGCCTTAACATAAAATTAAATTAGAATTTTCAATGTTTTTATGATAATGCAAGTATAAGTTTATTTAATGGAACACAAACTCGTGTCAAATTTGAATTAGCTTTAAATTGCTTAAAATAGTTTGTAATTTCTATTATTTCAGAATACATCATAATTTTCGGTAACCACGAATTGTGGTTGGTTTGAATATAACACATTCATTTGATTCGTCGTATATAAAATCTTATGCGGTGAAAACCGAAATGCACACTAAAACATGAAAAAAAAACGGAAAAAAACCCACAAGGTTAAGCTCATGTTATGTATATCAATCATGTTAATGTTTAAAAGCTATTCACTGTGATTATTTTCTTTTGTTGATGGGTTTGGGTATTTTTTCCTCTTAATTTGTGTTTTTTCCTGTGCTGACTCCCATTATGTGCCAAAGAGCGAAATTCAAATTTCTACCTTTGAAGTTGTTTTGTTTTTATGAGTTAGATATTTAATTTTGTTATGAATATCATTCTGATGTGATGGCAATGTTGTGTAGTTTTTTTATATGTAATTTCATCTGTGAATACATAAGTAGTTAATTAAGTCATTTTTTTAGTCGTAGCACGACAAAATGCCTTTTTTATATTCTGCCCAAAAAATACTTTTACTTTCTATTTTAATTGGTGTGGGTGACCCCAAACTTGTCTAAAAATCTCAATCCTGAAATTTCGTAAAAGTATCAAGTCACAGACTTTTTGACTTAATTTATAGCGAATGTTTGAAGCTTTATATAAATCTTAAGTTTTATTCTTGACAAAATGAAAAGTATGTGTTCTATAATTTCACGGCCGATGGGTTTAGAAAATGAAAGTCTTTTTATGTAATATTTTTTATTTTAATTCTGACAAAAGGTGAATAAATATCAATAAATATAAATATTATTCTCACCCAAGATTATTTCATCTTACAATTTTATTTTCTATTGCCGGAAGCCTGTTCGCTTTTTAATTAAATAAAATTTTAATGATATTATAAAAATTATGACATCAATCCATTGAGTTGCGAATTTTTTTCATAAATCGTCTATTGAAATAATAAATCGTTTTAAAATTGAGTTTTAAAGATCATTTTCATGTTGCTTGTTGAAATGGGCGGGAGGCGAAGTATTTTTTCTTTGCCCTGCAAATTATGACTTTGCTTTAGTATGACCACCATTCGAGTTGTTGTTTATTTATTTGCTCAGAATACAGATTCACTTGAACCCATGATAATTATACACACGATGCTGTACGGCCATAAAGTTAATCAACTTGTGAGTCACTCTAGTGACCAATTAGAAAATATTTTTGAAAAACTAATAAAACTCGATACTGTGACGAAAATGAAGAATACAAATGAAAAGTTTGTTTCAGTTAAGTAGTTGAGCATTGAGCATTCATAAAATATATATTTTTAAAACTGTTTTCAATGCTTTTCAACAATTATGCATACAAGTATTTTTAATAAGTTATTTTAAAATTTCCAAGAAACCTATTCTTTAAAAATTGTCTTCCGTTGAAAGCCATGTTTTGTGACCATTTAAAAAATTTTGATTCAAAATCACAATTTTCTGTACTTTTTATAATTTTTGCTACTTACCTTTTTAAAATATGATTTTTTAAAAGCTTTTTATATTTTCTATTTTAATCTCTTCCAAACAACATGACAGTTCTGTTATGGCCTACTATCCCCTCAATCACATTTAAAACCAATGTATTTAAATACCTTATTGTTTGTTGTGCCTATGCTTGGTTGATACAAGTGATTGATTTTTTGATTTTTTTTTTTTTTACCTCTTTTTACTACAGCCTTATACTGCCTATTTTCCTTTTTTTTAAAATAACTTACTGTTTATAATAGCTTGTCCCACTCAGCTTCCTTTCATTGAATATAAACTCTTCTTGAAAATGCTTTTTTTTTTGGTGGCCTAATTCACTAAAATACTCTTTCCTTGATATTATTGCTTAAATTTGTATCGAAGCTCAACGTTTTTTTCTTCACTCAAATGAAAAAAGAAAAAGAATTAACCATTCACCCAGTAACCCATTTTTAAAACCAAAATTATATATATATATATATATACATATATTGAATCGTGTTGGATACAAATATGGTACTAAAAGTACTCGACATGTAGCAATGGAGCGAATTATTATTTTAATATTTACCACAATGTTGGAGTCAGTCTACATCGATGTTTCAGGCATTTTCAGCCATCGTCAGGACTGTGTGTTACATGAGTTTGGTTTGTTGTGTGTTGAACACAATATATATAAAATTGCCACTGTTTTCAATTATACTTAATTTGTCAAATACATGATTTACAGATGTTAAATCATTATACCGTATTTTGAGCACCAGAATGACTCAGTATGTTGTAATATTAACCAGTCAACTGCCGTACTCTGGAAAGAGACATATTTGAAAATTTGGCCAGAAAACTTGTCCTTCAAATATTGATTGACTCAAATGACTCTCATCTTGGAAAAAAAACTCTCAAAACTGGGACTTCGTAAAGTCCCAGGTTTGAGAGTTTTTGGCAAGATGAGAGTTGTTTAATTCGATCGATTCTTGAAAGACGAGGTTTCTGGCCAATTTTTTAAATACGTCGTGTCTTTTAAGAGTATGGCAGCTGGGTGGGGATCCTGACCTCCCATAGCGGGCAGGGAGGTACATACTGTGTCTTCTATCCCCTTATAATTGTTTTCCAACTTGCCTTCTGTCTTTGTCTTGGAATGAGATTACTTGGTTTTGTCCTGGCTCTGGCCGGAGTCCTAGCAGGGAGGGAAACAGTCAAATGCATAGTTATTGTTTTGGGAGATGATATTTTTTTCCTTGTAAATCATCTCTTTGTTATGTATTATTATTTTTATTTTGAATGTATAATGTAAGCATTGGAGTGTATTCCTCTTTGTTGGATTTTGTGCTTGTGTCTGGATGAGACTTGTAGGTGATTTCAAACTAAGTACATTGATGGTATGCTCTTGGAATCTACATCTGATCCCTATTTGGTCTCAGTTCCCCTTTGTCTTACTTTTTCTTGGGCGCTTTAATTGTAATTCTAGAACTTTTTACTGTCCCATTTTCTTCCTTTTTACTGGTGCTGATATAACCTAAATGTGTTGCAAGCGCCGTAAAACCCTTTAAAAAAAAACACAGAGTATGGCAGTTAATTCGTTCATTGTTTAAATAGCTCAATAATATGCCAGTGAATTTCTGCTTCTTATCTTTAAACGAATTGGGGGATGTCCTCAGAATTTCAAATGGATCACTTTGCATAATAATGATTTGACACGTCCAGTGGATAGTCTGAAGCCGACAATCTGGCATCACAATAATATTTTACTGACAGTGAAATGCCATTCCAAATCCAGTGCTGTTTTCTATTGTGATTAAAATATAATTTATTCTGAGCACCTCGAGTAATAAACATTTTTATTGGTTTTTTTTTGTTATTCCCCATAGTATTATATTGTTTATGAGTGATAACAGTGATATAATCACAGTGATATGCAAAAATTCTGCTGTATAAATTATTTAAACAATTTATTGTTTATTGTCTGCTGTTTACATTCTTATTGGGTAATTTAATTGTACGTCTATTTATTTATTTATTTATTTATTTATTTATTTATTTATTTATTTATTCATTTTTTAGATCTTTAGAAAAGGGAATTTATGCTAGTTTGTTGAATAAGATAATGGCTATGTATGTAATGGCAAATTGTATTTAAAGGCAGATGTTGATATTTATGTGTTATTAAAGTCCTCTCCACACGGCAAACTGTAATAATAGAATACAAAAATCTAATTATATGGATCTGAAAAAATAATTATACAAATGTTAAATCTTTAGTAGGAATGAACCATTATTATCGCTGAGACTTGTCTCCAGGAGGTGAAAATATTTATGTTTGACCATTTGTGAAAAATCGAATAAAATCCACAAATTCTCTCTCCATCCAACCAAGGAATAGGGAATGAGATAAGCGGAAGAGTAGCGTTCCTTGATTGGACGTCACCCATAGTCTGTGACGTCACCGGCGGAAAAGTTATTAGAGAGAGAACGTCATGTTGGTTGTGCAGACGAGGACGAGAGACGCATGCGCACAACCAACATGACGTTCTCTCTCTCTCTAATAACTTTTCCGCCGGTGACGTCACAGACTATGGGTGACGTCCAATCAAGGAAAGCTACTCTTCCGCTTATCTCATTCCCTATAATAGGAATAATACTACAGGCAAGAAGAAAATCGAGTCGAAGCTTTCAATGCTTTCTATTTATATGTTTGTTGCATGGTTACATGTATGGCTGCATGCGTTACATTATATGTTATATTTTTCTTAAAGATTTGATATTATTATCGGCGTCAGGAAGATTGATAGTTTCCAATTGAAATGCTTCCTGTTTTAGTCTAAATTGTCTGTGGAGACGAGTAATTTGACCATAATATTTAACAATTTTGACATCCAGTGTTATCCTGTTGTCTAAATATCATGTTATATTATTACAAACGAACAATATTAATTGTAAAGTTATAAGTATAAGCTGTTGCGAATTGTAAAGATTGCAGAATGTAAATTATATTAATTTCCATTTGTGCCTATCCTCGCTATTTTAAGTTAACATTGTTGACTTTTTTTTTAATGTGTACACTATATAGATTGTTATATCGCCTACCGTCCACTATAAGTGTAATATGAATTGATATCAATCTGTGTGATATGTACTATACTTTGAATATCAGTAGATTTTTTGTTGTGATTTGTCATGTCCAATATTACACAGATAACTAGCTTGTAGCTGCTGTTCCTTGTTGATGACAAACCATGTTACCCTTCAACGATGTCTCAGAGAAAAATGAACTTCTCCTGAAAACTGATCCATCCATTAAAATTAAAATAGCAATTAACAAAATTCATTCTTCGAGTTCAGTGACTTTCTTTGTCTATTTTATTTATGACGTCATGCGTGGACGAGTCTTGCGATCCACGGAGCTGTAATTTATTATCTTGGTTTCAGTAATAAGAAACAGGCAGACTGATTGAATATGTATGACGGATTATCTATTACCAGGTTCCTCCCTGGTCCTGGGTTCGGGCCTGGTTCGGCGCATAGTTGAGTCCTTAGAAAAGACACTTTACTCACATTCTCTCACCGTACTCAGGTGTAAAATGAGTACCTGGCCTCCAACAGTGTTGTCTCTGTCGGAAAAATTGTAATATCGCCTAGCAGGCGTCATGTCTCGTTCTACATGTTACGTGTTGCTGTTGGTCAGGGACCCTTTGTAAAGCGCATTGAGCACATTTAGTGGATATTGCCCTATATTAAAGCTCAAGTTTTTTTGTTTCCCCCAGACTTTGGTTGAGAGATCTAGCTACCTAATCAGTGTGAAAATAATCACTATTAACTTCCTGTTCAATTTAAGCCACTGCTCTTTAGAGAAAAGAACTGGTATGGCTAAAGTCGATTTATAATGTGGTTGTGAAAACCTGATCTTACAGTTGTGGGCGGTGGAAGCTTGAATGACGGCTGGTGTAGAAAAATAGGTAAACAATACACGGGATTTTCATCAGAGAACTTTGATCCTAATACGACCCGTTATGAGTCGCGTGAATTCATGTTCTAAATGCTTTAACCCTCTCCATACCAACTTTAGGAAAATCGTCACATTCGTTACGATACAACCAACATTTTTCTTATTCAAATTTCTCTTGTACATCATAGAATTTAAAGAAAATGTGTTGTAGAGCATGTTTTACTAAAGAAATTATGTATCACAAGAATTTTACTGCTTTTGTGTTTGAGTGATAAAAACTCTATTTTTGTTTTAGTTGGGTGTGATGTTTTGGGGAAAAATTTTGAAAATGGCTGGTGAGGAGAGAGTTAATAATGTGTATCAATATTTCATTGCTGTTCAAATCTTACGTCAAACTTTGTTGTTATATTTAAAGCCGCGTTGCCGCTTAATTTGAAATGGGAAAGGGGGGGGGGGGGGGGGGTAGGAGGAGATATGGTCGAGGACCTAAGCATTGCATCTGTACCCGGAGAATTTGGATTTTACCCCCCCCCCTCTTACTTTTCCCTGTAGAAAAATACATTTAATCTTGCTGCTTATACTAACTTAACTGGGGCTTTAATTCTGTTTTTAAATGGCTTTCATATAGCGCAATATCCACTAAATGTGCTCAAAGCGCTTTACAGGGGGTCCATGACCAACAGCAACACGTAACATGTAGAACGAAACACACGACGCCTGTTTGGCGATATTACAATTTTATGTGACAGAGACAACGCTGTCAACGGCCAGATACTAATTTTACGCCTGAGTACGGTGAAAGAATGTGAGTAAAGAGACTTCTCCAAGGACTCAACTATGCGCCGCCGACCAAGGCTCGAACCCAGGACCTTCCGATCCGAAAGCGAGTGTTATACCACAAGACCACATACTCGCTTTTCTTGATCTATAAAAATAAAGAAAATGTTCGCATTCGATGAATTTTACTTAGTCCTTTTGCATCTTTTTCTTTGTGCCAATTGGATTCAATAGACTGATGTCACGTCGCCCAGCAACGGCGGCCATCGTGGTTCTAAACAAAGAAAATCGGTTCTTTTTATTCTTAATGCTGGCTAGAACTGTTCATATGCCTTGTGACCAGAATGTGTAAAAGTCAAAACATGATCAGATTTATAATGTTTTTTTTCCTCTCTGGATACGCTTTTATGCTCGTCGGAGAAATATTTCATAAGGGCGTCCGCCATTGATCCGATAATTTAGAGCCAGTTAATAAGTTACCATGCGTCATTTCGAGGGAAGTGACGTTACGACTGTTGAAGCGTATTCCTGGCCGTTCTGAGCGCATAGAATACGGCGAAGCGCTTGTAGTCGGCATGCTGGCGCTGGCTGCCTTAACCACGAAGAAGACAGAACCTTAAAACAGTCTATTTTTAATACAATGGTGTCACGCTTATTCTCAGGTACCAACGTTATTATCCAAAGCTTTTTACTTTAAATTACTTTATTTTAACTCCCAAAGATGGAACATCAGACAATCAACAATTACGGCGTGCGGCTATGTGGTCTAGTGGTATGACACTCGCTTTCGGATCGGAAGGTCTGGGTTCGAATTTACTCACATTCTCTCACCGTACTCAGATGTAAAATGAGTCCCTGGTCGTTAACAGCGTTGTCTCTGTCACAAAAATTTGTAATATCGCCTAACGGGCGTCATGTCTCGTTCTACATGTTATGTGTTGCTGCTGGCCAGAGACCCCTTGTAAAGCGCTTTGAGCACGTTTAGTGGATATTGCGCTATATTAAAGCTCGATTTTTTTTAATTGACGACGGGGCATGCAGCCTGCAAGGCGCTAGTATAATTTTAGACAATGGCAAGATTGCTCTTTACCGGGAAGATCTTTGAATTCGATGCCCAATCCGACATGTCGAAGAGGAGCATACAATGGAGCTGGGTTATCGACAAGACCTTGTATGTCGTGTTGTGAGTCCACTCTATTACAAGTTCAAAAGTTCAAAAACGTTTATTTTAGGCAATTGCCTATGTAACTCATACAAGAATATATTTTCATCAACAAATCAAATAAGTAAAATCAATAATAAAGCAAGGCAAACAATGAAAACAATAATGATAATGACAGTAATAATAACAGCAATAATAATAATAATAATAATAATAATAATAATAATAATAATAATAATAATAATAATAATAATAATAATAATAATAATAATAATAATAATAATAATAATAATGATATGTAATAATAAGTATAATGGTGGTAATAATGATGTAAAATCATTTAAAGATTTAATTAATAGTTTAGTTATTTAATAGATTGAATTATAAATTTAGACCTTGGTCTAAGCTACGACATGAAGACAATGATTTTTTACACTGTACAATGAGATTTGTTTACATAAGATTTATATAACCATGAAATATTCTTATAGCAAGAGTAATAGTATTGCCGCTAGAACTACTACCACTACTGCTACCACCAGTACAACTACTACTACTACTATTACCACCACCACCACTACTACTACGTCTACTACATCTACAACTACTACCACTACCACTACTACCATCACTACTGCTACCACTACCACCACCACTACTACTACTATTACCACCACCACCACTACTACTACGTCTACTACATCTACAACTACTACCACTACTACCATCACTACTGCTACCACTACCACCACCACTACTACTACTATTACCACCACCACCACTACTACTACGTCTACTACATCTACAACTACTACCACTACCACTACTACCATCACTACTGCTACCACTACCACCACCACTACTACTACTACTACTATTACTACTACTACTATACTACTTACAAAGACACAATCGGTAATGAATACCTGGGTGGGGATCCTGACCTCCCATAGTGGGAAGGGAGGTATTTGCTGTGTAGGATTCAATAGTCGTACCGTCACTTCCTTCCTAATGACGTATGGTAACTTAGTAACACTGGCTCTAAACTATCGGAACAATGGCGGACGCCGTATGAAATATTTCTCCGGCGAGCTTAAAAGCGTATCCAGAGGAAAAAAAACCCATCAATTTGATCATGTTTTGACTTTTACACATTCTGATCACAAGGCATATGAAAAGGGAATGAAAAGTTCTCGCCAGCATGAAGAATAAAAAGTAAAGATTTTCTTTGTTTAGAACCAAGATGGCCGCCGTTGCCGGGCGCGTGACATCAGACTACTGAATCCAATTGCTTTCTGTCGTTGTCTTGGACTGAGATTACTTCGTCTTGTCCTGACCCTGGCCTGGATTCTTAGCTGGGAGGGAAACTGTCGAATGTATAGTTAATTTGGGGAGATCATGTTTTTTTTCCTTGTAAATCATCTCTCTGTGATGTACTGTTATGTTTGTTTTGTTTTTTTAATCATATAATTTGTAAACATTATAGTGTATTCTCGTTAGTGGGATCTTGTGCTGGTGTCTCGGTGAGATTTTTAGATGATCTCAAACTAAGTACATTGATGATGTGCTCTTGGAATCTACACCTGTTCCCTATTTGGACAAATTCCCCTTTGTCTTACTTTTTCTTGGGTACATTAATTGTAATTCTATAACTTACTACTATCCCATTTTCTTCCTTTTTACTGGCGCTGATATGACCTTAATGTGTTGCACGTGCCGTAAAACCCTCAAAAAATAAACAAAGTAATGCATACAATAGTATCGATGCCATTGAATTTTTGGTTCATTCGAAATTTACCCATGCTCTGTGCCATAATGAAGCAAAAATGTTTATCTTTTTATCGACCATTGAAAGGTTATGGACGGTCTAATACTAGATGCACACATTAGAAGGTCCTATTACCGAACGCAATTATGGGCCCGATTTTACATTATTGTAATGGACAATAGATAGTTCGAAGATGACGTCACTCAGGTCTTTGTTGTTATTTTTTGCCATCCGCGTTTATGAGTAATGCTCACTGAACTGTATTAACCTGACTATAAACGTTCATGGATACACACAGTTTTGTGTGTTGGTCCGTTATACTTCCGGATGGCAATGTTATGAGCTTCTTCGCCAACCCCATACTATATATATTAGACGTCGGTTTGAGAGTATTTCCATTACAACAATGAGCCCATAACATATTGGGTTATCAGACCTGCAAATAAGTACACGTCGACCAAATACATTTTGATTTTCCAATAAGCAGCTGAATGATAATGAAAAAACTTTCCATATTTTAGTTTGAAGCCTTTTTATAGTAATAGTTATAAATGTTTAAAGGGAATGAGATTAGCGGAAGAGTAGCGTCCCTTGATTGGACGTCACCCATAATCTTTGACGTCACCGGCGGAAAAGTTATTAGAGAGAGAACGTCATGTTGGTTGTGCGCATGCGTCTCTCGTCCTCGCTTCCGGTGAAAGCGGCTTGAGACACTTCAAAACCAAATTGACGTTCTCTCTGTAAGGTGACGTCCAATCAAGGGACGCTACTCTTCCGCTAATCTCATTCCCTATAGTTCCTCACCAAAGGTACTTAACTCCAGGAAATTAAATGCCTATTCTCTCCGCCAAAAGCTAGTCTAACTCCAAAATACCCATTTAGCAATCATAACCTTACAATCATTATTGGTGTAAATTTAGATCAGCAAACATTAATACACATTGATAGAGAATGTGTGGATAATTACATGATCCTCATTCCAAATTTACTTCCCATGCACACAGACGGCTTTACAATTTAATACAACAGGGAACATCATGTTTTAATGCATTGAAATTAAGACTGATTTCAAATCTATCCACAGTTATGAATTCAAATATCCTCCTGGTTAAAAGCAGTCTTGCCATTGTCTTTGTTATAGTAAATCAAACAACACTTCCGGTTTGAAATCTGCGATAGATCAATCATATTGCAGTACACTTACAAAACACCATTTAAAAAAAGGTGTTCAGAATAGCATTTCATCGATTGATGTCATGTGAAATTTCAATGGTATCAAGTGCGTGAAATGTAACTTACATTTTAAATATCATTAGATTTTATGTTGTGATTGTCCAATATTACACAGACAACTAGCCTGTAGCTGATTCTTTTATTGATGACAAACCGTAAAACGAGAAAGAGAATGAAAAAGGATTCACAATTTGACAACAGTCCCAAGTTTCATAAAATCTATAGAACAAAGAAGAGTCCCAAATGACTGGAAGAAAGCAAGAATTAGTGCAATATTTAAAAAAGGAAATAAGACACTAGCAAGGAATTATAGACCAGTGAGCCTCATATCGATTATCTGCAAAATACTGGAAATAATTGTGAGAGACCATATGCTTACTCACCTAGATAACAACAACCTCTTCACTTCAAAATAATACGGATTCATGTCTGGAAGATCAACAACATTGCAACTATTACGAGTCATGGATGAATGGACTGATGTATTAGACCAAGGAGCATCTATATGGATTATCCAAAGGCTTTTGACACTGTGCCGCACCAAAGACTAATAAGCAAGTTAATTACATATGGTATTGGACCAGAAATGATAGAATGGATAGAGAAGTATTTGAAGGGAAGGAAACAGCAAGTAACGATAACTGATGCATGTTCTGAGTGGACAGAGGTGACCTCCGGAATCCCGCAGGTATCAGTTTTTGGGTCCTCTGCTTTTCGTAATATTCATCAATGATCTACCAGATACAGCAGACTCATGTATATTTGTTTGCAGATGATACAAAGATATTCAACATCATACAAACAACAGATCATATGCACACATTGCAAGAGGATCTAGGCAAACTCGGATCATGGAGTAATAGGTGGTTGCTAAGAGTTCACCCTGATAAATGCAAACATATGCACACTGGAAGCCTAAATTCAGATGAAAGCATCAGATATAATCTAACGGGAAATGAACTTGAGTTGGTGGATGAAGAAAAAGATATTGGAGTTGTCATCGATAATGAACTAAGCTTTGAAAAGCACATCAACGAGAAAGTGAAAAAGGCAACTGCAATGTTTGCAACAATTCGCCGAATATTTCAATACCTAAATGAAGATACTTTCATTCCACTGTACAAAGCACTAGTGCGAACACAAGGTCAGTCTGGGCACCATTCAAAAGTAAACACATTGAGCTCATAGAAGGCGTCCAAAGAAGAGCTACCAAGCAGCTCCCGAGTATGAAAGGGATGACATACGAAGAGAGATTAAGAAAATTGAAACTACCAACACTAAGTTATAGAAGAATAAGATGTGACATGATAGAAGTATACAAAATGTTAAATGGAAAATATGACCAAAAAGCTGGTAATCTATTTAAACTCTGACCCGAGCACTCCCCGAGGACAGGAACTCTAAGAAACTTTTCACACAAAGGGCCAGACTAGATGTGCGCAAGCATAGTTTCGGTGTGAGAGTGGTTCGAGTGTGGAACAGTCTACCAGAGAAAGTTGCCAGTGCTTATTCACTTAACTCATTCAAGAACAGACTGGATAGCTATTGGAAAAACCAAGAAATCTTCTATGATTACAAGGCTAGCATCACATTCTGTCTTCACGGTAATCGGCAACCGGAAGAAACAAAGATGACACTTGAGTCCAGCGATGAGGATCATTGAGAACCTGTGCTGGAAATCATCTCTAAGTATCTCTAAGTATCTAAGTATAAGTTGTAAAAGTGTTTGACAAATTAGTCTTCATTGTAAATTGATTGTCATAAAAACATGATTTAAAAGATTTTTGGCCAAATGTATAATTAGACGTCCATGTTCGATTTACACAGACAGTTGGAGTACTGAGAAAGAATTCTGGTTTAAGTTTAACTTAATGAACAGCAAAAGCAATAAACCAGTAGATTTTTATCCAATCAAAACATGGAATTTGTGACACACCTTCACACGTGCTTGGACAAACAATGGTTGGTTGTTTATAAACAATAATATGAATGAAATCGACCTCTCTCTGATCACTGTTATTGTTTTTATACCCCTAAATGGGTGAGTAGTTATCACACGATTTTCTCGATCATATTATAAACGTCGTAAGTTTACACATAGTTTTCTCTGTTGGTTCTATTTATCAAGCGGTAGAATAGTGGGTATTTTACTTTGACACATACAATCGATAGTAAAACCTGCGTAGTTTGCTATGTTAACCAATCACTGCCATTGTTTACATCATGACGATTGTCCGAGAGGCGTGGTTATCTAAGTGTCTATTTCAACATTCATCTCCGATTTATTTTCCCATTTCACGACATCGAAAAGATTGTTTATGAAACTAACATTCTAAGAATGTATTGATATGGCCTTGTTCATTTGCACAATGTATTGGATTTTTTCTTCTAAACAAAAGTTCGTCACACCAGTAACATCCCATATGTGACCAATCGTCTCAAAACGGTATTATGTCGGAATAAATCGGACCCCTAAAAAAATGAGTTTAGAATTAAATTGATTTTAAATATTAAGTCTTTCTAGTTCTTTGTAAAGTAAGAAATTGTATTTATTCACCACTCTCATTGGAAAACCCTTTTATTTCTGAGTCAATACAAAGATAATCGTTGAATAATGCTTTGAATGCGCTGAATAAAAAAAAAATCATTCAACGCTTACATAATATTATTTGCGCACATTTCATTGGTTTTAAATATGGTGTTAAAGACAGCTGATTGGCATTTTAAAATAATCATTTGGTACGCATGAATATAAATCAAATTTTTATTTATTTTGGGTCAAATCATTCAGGCAGATGTAGAAAAATATAAATGGCGACTTGACGTTACCACTGCCATGCATCCAGAACCGTTAAAATTCACAACTAATTACGTTCTAATTTCAGCTGAATTATCTTCTGCTGGCGCCCCCCACCCCCCCCCCCCACCCCCCTCCACACCCACCGGCCACAGATATATATATATATATATATATATATATATATATATATTTTGTGTGTGTGTGTGTGTGTGTGTATGTAAACGACAAATCCGGTTTTATGAGCTTTTGTGTATGTGTTTTCAATACAAAAAAAAAGGAATGAATGTTTCGATGTTGCTAAATGCCAAACCAGGTTTTAATACACACTCAAGAACAGCAAAATGATAATTTGTATTCTTCTGTATATGGCCCAAACCTTCGAGTGGCTAGTTGTATCTACATTCTTGTTGGAAACACAAAGGCCCTGTCATTTCTCAAGCTATGTATTATTAAAGGCAACAAGATAGCCTTTGATATGACATATGTGAAAACCAGCGGGTTGTGATTTTCAAATGAGAGATCGGTGACGGAGATAATCAATCACAGATCGAACTGTTCCGGTACAGTGGAAGTACCATGGGTCCAACTTTTATATAGGAAGGGTGGGGGGGGGGGGTAGGTTGGGAGCGGAGTGGCAGGGTCATTCTAAAAAGATAAATCTGTTGTACTGATACTCTCTATTGATAACCGTGAATGGCTTTCCAAACCATTTGTTATGAGCGTTTCCGTGCTTTAAAACAGCCGACCAAATAGTTAAGAGTAGCAATAAAACCAAGCGTTTTACTCTCTAGGGGCGGAATAAGGTTTGTTTTGACGCGACAGTGGGCAGATGGAATGAATTTTTGTTTTGGTTTTATTTGTGATTTTTTTATTTTGAGGTATTGAATCTCAAGGGTAAGATCAATACAAATACCAGAAAAAAATATCCCTGGATTAATAAAACCGAATCATAAATAGAAGTTCTATAAAACGGTGGTGTTTTTAAAGGGTGATTTGGGGACAAATAAATTGTTAAAGTCCGACTTACTTTAAGAAGGGATGGTGGTTTGATTTTTATGTTTTGCTGGGTTTTTTTTTAAATCTATTTATCTACTTATTTTTTTAAAAAGTTATTTACATGTCTTGTATTCATTTGTTATTTACTCATGAATTTATTTCACTCTAAATTGCAATAATAGACATATTATTTCGGATAAAAACAACAAATTCAACTCAACCGTGTTTCGCATAGAGAATGTTTGTAACTGCGGTCAAGGTAGTTTGTTGGTTTTGATCTAAATCTGGGAAGTGGGTACATTTTGCTAAATGAGCACTCTTTGCATTGAGCAGAAATCCATGTTTACACACTCGCCCTGTGCATCATAATAAGTGGCGTGACACCCTTACTGTGTAAGGTGGTGCCAGAATCAGAAGAAAATGACTTAAAACGTGCTAGATCTATATTTGTAAATACAAAAGAAAGAAGAAGAAGAAAAAAAAGAAGAAAAGACTTACTCAAATAAGTAAGAGGCGGTATCTACCATTTTTCAGTTTTATTAATTTTTTTTAAATGCTGAAATCCATTTTAAAAGATGGAGCGGTGCCAGGCACCAAATCAACCAATATGGCCACGCCCTTGATAATATGTCATCCATCCCTCCAAGAATACATAAAAGAAAGACAATACTATATAATAATGGCCAATGAGTGGTGGAAGACTTCTAGATGGATGAGCATCACCAAATCCTACTTCAACATCTACATGGTGTTGGATGGGATCTTCTGACCTTCAATGGTGAAATTTGTGTTTTCTATATCCCCTTGTATCAGTTTTCCAGGCTGCTTTCTGTTTTGTCTTGGAATGAGATTACTTGGATTTATCCTAGCTCTGACCGGAGTATTGGTTGATAGGGAAACAGTCGAATAAATACTTGTATTTTGGGAAATGATATATTTCCCTCAGTTATGTACAGTTGTATTATCTGTTTTGATTATATAATAATAATGATAATAACTTCTAAGCATTTGAGTGTTTTCCTTTTTTAGAAGAATCCTGTGCTTGCGTCCGGATGAGACAATTAGGGGATCTCACACAAATTACACTGATGGTGTGCACTTGGAATTTAAATTTATTCCATATTTGAACAGTTCCTGTGACTTAGTTTTTCTCGTGTGCTTTTAATTGAAAATCTTAATTATTTTTTTTTTATCGACAACCTTTCTTTTTTCCTTACTGGCGCTGAAATGACAAAATGTCAAATCTCCTACTCCCTCACCCCCCCCCCCCCCCCCCCCCCCCTTAAAGACCCCGATCAGGCAAACCGGGGTGAAAACGCAATGTGTGTGGCCAAATACCTGGCCGATAAACCTAGGTACGGTCCATCGCTCGCAAAGCCCGCCTTGCTTAATATTTTTCGAGGCGATCGGCGATCGGGGGCGTGGCAGTATAAAAAATTGGACAATTTTTTTTCGGATTTTCGTTGTTTTGACGTCAGATTCGTGATCAGCGTCGAATTTACAATAGGTTTGATACCAAGAACTATGGTTTTACTCCAAAAATTGATGAAATTAGAAATAAAATTTAATTAATATTGAGGTTATGTGGCCGACAGAACAGTGCTCCTCCCTGTTTTGTGGTATGACTCTCGCTTCTAGATCGGAAGGTTCAGGTTTCGAGACCCGCTCTGCGTTGCGCAGAGTTGAGTCCTTGGAAAATGCTCTTTACTCACATTTTCTCACCGTACTCAGGTGTAAAATGAGTAAATGGCCGTTCGTTGAATTTGTTAGGAAAAAATGTCACATCGCTTGACAGGCGTCATGTCTCGTCTTTCAAGTTTAATATTGCTGTTGCCTTGGGACCCCTTGTAAAGCGCTTTGAGCACGTGGATATTGCGCCAAATAAATGCTGTGTTATTATTTTTTTTAAATAATATTTTTATAAATGTTGCGCCAGGAAGAGGTAGATGGCAAAAGTTTCGTTCTTGATCATCGTAAAACTTATAAAGGATTTCATACAAAATAAAAAATAGTTTTCATAATTTTCAATGTAATGATATAATGATATGCCAGTTCTTTTTTTTTTTTTTTTCCTCCTCACCCGTTGATGCGACATGACGGTCGACCTTGACACAGACATTTGGGATTGGCAGATGCCAAAAAGCCTTGACTACGTGATGACAGGGGTGGGCATTGTAACCCTGAATTATACTCTACAAACAACGCCCCCCCCCCCCCCCCCAAAAAAAAAAAAAAGAGCTGTGTGCGTGTGTGTGGTGGCGGTGGTGGTTGGGGGGGGGGGGGTGCGAATGCGAGTAGTCCCGAGGAGTACCCGTTTCACTGCCACGGGAACACTGTCGATTTGTTTTATAAATAATAATAATAATAATAATAATAATAATAATAATAATAATAATAATAATAATAATAATAATAATAATAATAATAATAATAATATAATAATAATAATAATAATAATAATAATTAATAATGACGATAAATAACAAATCTTTATTGTCCACAAAATTGAAAAATTTCCGTGGTCTACGTTGCTTTTAAACTTAAATCGGATTGCAAATGTATGGATGTTATGCGTATTGGAAAAATACTCACGCTCCATCGGGTATAACATATTAACACACAAAACTGCAAACGCGAACGTTCATTGTCTGATTGATATAACTTAGTGATAAGTTAATTATAAAATGCTGTCTAAAAGCAATAACAACGGGTTGACTAACGTCCAATTCATTCCTTCTATTGATGCTCTGTGTTAAATTAAAATACTCACAAAGTCCGCCAGCCAGAAATATCACTCCAGCCCAAAGATCTACATGGAATCTTGAACGTTATAGTCTGATATATTTTAATGAGAACTAATCATAAAAATGGGTGTCTAAAAACAATAACAATGAGATGAGTGACGTCAATTTGGTTCCTTCTATAAATATCCAAGAACTTTACTCACTCCATCCGCTCTCTCCTCCTTCAATACATATGAATCTATTCTCTCATCACTTTTTTGTGCGGCTATGCATGTGATCTTGTGAAATGACACTCGCCTTTGGATCGGACGGTACTGGATTCGAGTCCCGCTCTGAGTGGCGCATAATTGAGTCCTTGGAAAAGGCTCTTTACTCGCATTCTCTCACCTTGTTCACTGTTAAAATGAGTACCTCGCTGTTTACAGCGTCGTCTCTGTCGGGAAACAATTGCAATATCGCTTAACAGTCATGTCTCGTCTAATATGTTTTTATGTTGGCCAAAGACCCTTATAAAGTGATTTGAGCACCTTTATTGAATATAGCGGTATATATATCGCAAGTAAATTTTTCTCTCTTTCTCTTTCTCTCTCTCTCTCTCTCTCTCTCTCTCTCTCTCTCTCTCTCTCTCTCTCTCTCTCTCTCTCTCTTATATGCTATTGCTACATATGATGGGAATATCTTGGACGGTTATTGATGCTATGAGTTTAGGTAAAATGCTCACAACATCCACCAGTCGGAAATAACGTACCGTCACACAAAACTCCAAGTAACCTTGAACGTTAAAAGTCTGATTGATATAATTTAGTGAGAACTAATTACCAAAATGACTGCCTTAATACAATAACAAAGAGTGGAATGATGTCAATTTCGTTCCTTCAACAGTCTAATTTATATAATTTAGTGAGAAGTAATCACTATTGTGCGCAAGACGAAAGATAGAATAATTGACAGTAACTGGGATCGTAGCCTCACTATTAATTAAAATTTATTTCTAATTTCACCAATTTTTGGAGTAAACACACAGTTCTTAGTATCAAACCTATTGTAAATTTGACGCTGATCACGAATCCGACGTGAAAACAGCGAAAATCCGAAAAAAATTGTCCACTTTTTTATTACTGCCACGCCCCCGATCGCCGATCGCCTAAAAAAATATCTCCCCGTATGTGGGCAAAAATCATCTGCGATAAACGCAGGGATCGGGTCACAGCGATAGGTCATCCGTCCCGCTACCAGCGGATGTCGGCGTCTATGGGGGGCTTTATGATATGCCATGTCGATTTTGAATTCAGTCTAGGATTAAGTTTTTCTCAATAAAATTCTATTGTTTCGATGTAGGTATATCGGTCGGACATGGAAGTGACAAATGAAAAAATAACAATCTCATTATTTTCTTTGGCTGGAGGCCAAGGTACTTTTTCGAGTAAGGCGATTCGTTTCTTTTCATTTATGAAACAAATTGTTTCATTCTAACTCATGTTCAAATTGTACGAGTAGAAAAAAAAACAATACTATCGATATTCGATTATACAATTTACCTGTCATTTGACATTGGAGGTAAGAGAGTATTAATACATGTTATCAAAAAAAGGAGGAAGGTAAGTACGATACCAAAAGAAAGACGCAATATGAAACGTACAGCTAGATTCTTCCAAACTAATGAACCAGAAAGCGGTTATACGCCAGAAGCTGGATTAAATTACAATTGAATTGATATTTTTACCATTTTGTGTTTAATCCGACGTGTAGGTATCTACTTATTTACAGGTCTGATAACGCAAACTGTTATGGTCTCATTGTTGTCATTGAAATACTCTTAAACCAACGCCAACATTTCTCCATAACAACAATGTTCAAACGAGCCCAAAATTGCGTCCAAAAAGCAACACGTTTTATATCACATTATTAGTTTAAGCAGGTAGAATCTAGACCTACTTCTATAGATAGTTCGAAGTTGACGTCACTCAGGTCTTTGTTATTTGTTTTTTGCCATCCGCGTTTATGAGTAATTCCACTAAACTGTATCAACCAGACTATAAAAGTTCATGGTTACACAGAGTTTTGTGTGCTGGTCCGTTATACTTCCGGATGGCAATGTTGTGAACTCCTTAGCCAAGCGCATACTATTTGTTCCCAGAACTACTTATTGTTTGTAGATCGTATTTATTTAAAACCGGAATTGCACAAAATTCGAGGTCAAATTAAAAATGACCAATGTACTATGTGAGCAGGACCTGTGTTGTCCAGTCAGCGGCCGTACTCTGGAAAAACACGGACGCTATTTAAAGGTTTGGCCAGAAAACTCGCCCTTTACTATTGATCGATTTAAATGACCATCCCTTTTTGCCAAGATGAAGGTCATTTAAATCGATCGATATTTGAAGGTCGAGTTTACTTTCTGGCCAAATCTTTAAATGTGTGACCCCTCGTCTCAAAACGGTATTAAGTCGGGATGATTAAGATGCGGAAAATGGAATTTGTAGCCAGAAATATCAGACTTAAGTTGAGTTTATTTGCTTTACAGAGGAGAAGGAATATCATATCTTACAGTGCTAAATACTAACGTTTCATATTTTAGACCTGTTTAACTATAATTTGACTTTTTTTGCATCTGGTCCATCCCGACTTAATACCGTTTTGAGACGAGGGGTCACCTATGTGTATTTCCAGACCAGGACAGGTAACTGGTTAAATTAAATGAGTGTTGAATTTATATTTCATTAAAAAGTTGGTAGACCTTGTTTTTTTGTGAAGCGAAGTGTTTATTTTATTGTCATTTAAATGTATTAAAAGGTATTCACGCCTTTATATACATAACGATATATCTAAAAGTTGAGTTTTCTTTGAATAATTAATCATGTTGGACCAAAATACCCTATTGACATGGTCTCTTGCACAGAGGGACTGGTATCTATAATTGATTCATATCCTGGCCGACGAAATGGAATTGTAACAAAGCGCCGTATTTTTATTATTCCGTGCTCGGGCACCGATCATTCTTTTGGAGGGTTCTCGATGACGGGAGAAGACTCTGCCATTGTATTTATCTTGTTGCTGCCCTTGGTCTTGCTGATTTTGTTGTCAGTTGATTGGTTTTGTCTTGTTAGTGTGTGTGTGTGTGTGTGTGTGTGTGTGTGTGTGTGTGTGTACTCGCGGCTGTGTGTGTTTCATTTTTAAAAATTTTGTTTTGTTTGTTTTGTTATGTTCTTTTTTTATTTTTTTAAATGTTTTTATTTTTGTTTTTGATTTTTTTTGTTTACAGTTTTTATTTGGGTGAGGGGGGGGGGGGGGGGGGGGGGGGGGGGGGGTGTTGGTCTATTGCCGCGAATGTTTTAATTTTGTTATTCTTGTTTTCTTGTTGTGATTTGAAAAATATCAAATTTTGCCTTTGTGATTAGTGCTCTCGTTCTGTGCTATTTCCATTTTAATTGTACAAAATAAAGTTTTGAAGTCGGGTTATGGTTATGAATCCGCTTCTCATTTGGCGACCACAACGTAGCAGCAGCAGCTGTAGCAGAATAATAATAATAATAATAATAATAATAATAATAATAATAATAATAATAATAATAATAATAATAATAATAATGATAATAATAATAATAATAATAATAATAATAATAATAATAATAATAATAATAATAATATTAATAATAATAATAATAATAATAATAATAATAATAATAATAATAATAATAATGATAATACTAAGAAGAAGAGGAAGAAGAAGAAGAAGAAGAAGAAGAAGAAGGAGGAGGAGGAGGAGGAGGAGGAGGAGGAGGAGGAGGTAAAGGAGGAAGTAGAGAAGGAGGAGGAGAAGGAGGAGGAGGTAGAGGAGGAGGAGGTAGAGGAGGTAGAGGAGGTAGAGGAGGAGGAGGAGGAGGTAGAGGAGGTAGAGGAGGAGGAGGTAGCGGAGGAGGAGGAGGTAGAGGAGGTAGAGGAGGAGGAGGAGGAGGCAGCGGAGGTAGAAGAGGAGGAGGAGGTAGAGGAGGTAGAGGAGGAGGAGGAGGTAGAGGAGGAGGAGGAGGAGGAGGTTATAAACTGCCTCTCTCTTAATTGGATGGTGTTGACCATAAATTGGTAACATTCGAAATGATCAATTATTGTCGACTATAGTTACATCATTCATGATATAAACATGTCAAAGAAACGGGTCTGTAATTGTCAGCACTTGATTTCTCTCGCTTTCAAAATTTTAGACTATTTTAGAATATTATATAAGTTTGTTAATTTTTTATTTTTTTTGATTTCATTTTTACAGCCATAACATATGAAGAGGTGCGAATGAAACAATACAAGACAAAAGAGAAATAAAATGAAATAAAAACAAACCCAGCCTGCCTCCCAGATACGTATCAGATTTTCATCTTACACAGTACCTGCTCCAAATGTGTCACTATAATACGCCATACTTTGTAGCTATCCGGACTTATAATTTATTTTGGACGGCACTTAGATAGTTTAGTTTTGAAATTAATTTAAGTTCGAAACATTTCAAATGGTAGTGGATGAAGATTGATTTGTTTCTAACTGCATATTATTTTTTAAAAATAAAAAAAATAATGATGAAATTCCCTTTATTAATCCCCAAGGGGAAATTTGTCATTAGGGTCTATTCCAAGGGAAGACTGGAAAAACCAAGGCGTCAGCCGCAGAGCAGCGCCGCAAAGTGAGCTAGAGCGAGGTGACTTGCTCAAGGCCACACAACACAGCGGCGGGTGATTGAACTCGGTAACTTTCGGGTAGGAAGCAAAGACCGTACCACTGAGCCACGCTGCCCCTATGAGTTTGATCACCTTCCGCTGCGCTGTGTGGCCTTGAGCAAGTCTCATTTATCTAAGAATTGTTGACTTAGTAAAGCGTGAAGAAGTATTATTGCAACGGGACTGGCAATGCAGAAATATTTATTATAAATTTATTCAGAGGATCCTGGGGGGTAGGATCATAAAGTTATTTATCAGTGTTGTTCATTTCCCAAAATGATTCATAACTTTTTTCTTTTTTTTTTTTGTTTGTTACGGTAGTTTTGTGGGCAGCTCTAATGATAAAGTCACACACGAGTTATTTCCAAGGCAAATTTGAAATCCTCACAGTCATTGATCTCGCACAAGTGTTTGATTCTTCTATCATCTCATTTGACATCAAAGTAAAATGTTCACAATTACAGGTGCTTGAAGTTTAAATGTCTTTCATTGTGTTGTTATTGAATTCATGTTTTTTTTTGGTCTCGTATTACGTAATTTAAAAAGTAAATAATTATCAACGATTCTATAATTAATCTCTTGTGGGAAGACAGGACTGTCTGTAAACAGGTTTTAAATTTTATAGGTTATCACAGCAACGTTTGATGGCATTTTAAGATTTTGTAAAGTTGCAAATATTTATATGTTTTGTAGTATTCTTGAGCTTTTATATATAGCGCAAAATCCACTAAACGTGCTCAAAGCGCTTGACACAAGGTCCCTGATCGCAGCAACAGATAGAATGAGACATGACGCCTATTAGGCGATAATATTACAATTTTTTTTCGACAGAGACAACGCTGTTGACGACCAGGTACTCATTTTGCACCGGAGCACGGTGAGAGAATGTGAGTAAAGAGCCTTTTCCAAGGACTCAACTGTGCGCAAAGCGAGGCTCGCACTCAGGATCTTCCGATCCGAAAGCGAGTGTCATCACACTAGACCACATAGCCGCATCTAAAGGCTTTATCTTTAACCATTAATTTACAGAACGAATAGACAACGTTATGCTTTTAAATATGACAAATTAAAATTTATATCATGATTATATTTTTAGAATTCAGCAATACACAGATTTATGATTAGTCAAAATACAATGAATACCTTAAGGCATTAATCAGATTAACTAAATTCAATAACACTCACAAAAGATAAACAGCAGAAATAGAGTGGGTTACAAAATAGATAAGGAAAACCAAACACAACAACTACAATAATTGGTATTGTAATCGGCCATTTTAATTTATCCCATTGAATACCGAAGGTCTCGTATCGATCCGATGAAAATGGTCGGATTAAGATTGTTTTGAAATGATTGCTGTGTTCGATCGAAGTAGCCTTTAGAAACGAACTAGGGCTTGAATATTGAATATTGCAATGCGAGAATGGGGTATTATGAGTGGCGTTGAATTTCTGAACAATGCAAGATATGCATTGTGTAAATGAATGCTGTAAGATCGATAATGAGGTTCACTTACATCGGTTTATTGTTTTGTTTATTTGTTTATTTTTCATTTATTTATTTTGTGCAAACCAGAGTTACGGCTACTGCAATACTCTAACAAAACACATTTCATCTGCGTAGCTTAGAGGTACGGTCTTTGCTTCGTACGCGAAAGGTACCGAGTTCAATCACCTTCCGCTGCGCTGTGTGGCCTTGAGTAAGTCACTTCGCCCTAGCTCAATTTACGGCACTGCACTGCGGCTAACGCCTGGGTAATTCCAGTCTTCCCTTGGAATAGATCCTAGAATTCAGAATTCACTCCAGAATTCTTAATTATTGGCCTCTAACATCATTTTCAATATTTTTTTTTAATCCTAAAAGATTTCTAAATAGTTTTAATAGTTAAAGCCAACCCGTGGTTTTACACGTTTTTTGTTGAAGTTGGCGGTTCAGGATCAATATTGTGTCATGAACTTTCAAGTGTCAATACGTTTCATATTCGAGAGTCATCATGTTGAATTTCAAGCTTCATTTAAAAATGAGGCGCACTGGAGGATAAGCCTATTTGTGCGGCTATGTAGTCTAGTGGTATGACACTCGCTTTCGGATCGGATGGTCCTGGGTTCGAGCCTCGCTTCGCCTGGCGCATAGTTGAGTCCTTGGAAAAGGCTCTTTACTCACATTCTCTCACCGTACTCAGGTGTAAAATGAGTACATGGCCGTTAACAGCGTTGTCTTTGTCCGAAAAATTGTAATGTTATCGCCTAACAGGCGTCATGTCCAGTCCTACATGTTAAATGTTGCTGTTAACCAGGGACCCCTTGTAAAGGTCTTTGAGCACATTTAATGGATATTGTGCTATATAAAACTCAATTTAAAAAATATATAAATGTATAGAGTCCTATAAGTGTTTAATTGTATTTTTCATTTTATCGGGCAGACTCGCCGTGTTGAAAAAAAAAATAGTTCTGGCGTGTTTAAATGGAATATTGACGAGCTATTTGTGACCCCTCGCCTCAAAACGGTGTTAAGTCGGGATGATTAAGATGCTGAAAATTGAATTTATAGCCAGAAATATCAGACTTGCGTTGAGTTTATGAACTGTGTTGAGAAAAATGAATATCATATTAAATTTCAGGTTGCTGAATCCCAATAATTCATAATTTTGTCCAGCTTATCTTTAATTTGACTTTTTAGCATCTGTGTCATCCCGACATAATACCGTTTTGAGACGTTGGGTCACATTTAGCCAGAAGGACAAGCTGTGTGATTAAGGTGGGATTTACCACTTAATTGGCTGACAATTTCACACTCTCCTTACCAAACACAAGGAAACCGTCACATTCGTTACGATGCAACCAACAATTTTTTTTCCTTATTCTGCTTTCATGTTGTTATAGTTATAGCCATAAAAACTTGACACTGTGTTGTAGAGCTCATTTTTCTGAACAAAATATATATAAAATATTCTCGTTAGGTACTATACTGTTTGAAAAATCTATCTTTGTATTTGGTGAGTATGAAGTTTCGAGTAAAATTCTGAAAATAGCTGGTAAGGAGAGAGTTAGCAATTGAATAAAAGATAAATTAAAATAAATAAAATTCCCATTATTCATCCCATATGGGAAATTTGTCTCTAGGGTCTATTCCAAGGGAAGATTGGAATAACCCAGGCGTCAGCCGCAGTGCAGTGCCGCAAATTGAGCTAGGGTGAGGTGACTTGCTCAAGGCGGCCACACATCGCAGCGGGGGGTGAAGGAACTCGTTACCTTTCGGGTATGAAGCAAAAACCGTACCGCTGAGCCACGCTGCCCCATTACTACCGCTCCATGCGAGCTTGTCTTTGATATCTCAGACAAATCTGGACCGTGGTGCCTCGTACAGGGAATCAATGAATGTCGACACGAGTCGACCATTACAATCATTTATCAATGTCATCGAGATCGGCGTTGCCGTTCGGTTATTTCAGATTTGTCAACTGTCGCCCCGTCCAGTAGCCAAGTGAAAGAGTGCTAGTGATGTCGATGGTCAAATAGCA
>NC_088364.1:85133365-85265865 GCF_034508935.2 Berghia stephanieae
TTCGGATGCCAGACGCGTAAGGTGTAGGGGTAGTTCGACCATATCCCACAATGAATAATTACCATCATCGGGACATCTTAGGTTGAACAGTGCCTAGATTCTTTTTGCTTTAAGTTAAAAAAAAAATAATTAACAAAAAACATTAGAGAGGTCTAACTTTATTTATATAATATATACCTTGTGCGGCTATGTGGTCTCGTGGTATGACACTCGCTTTCGGATCGGAAGGTCCTGGGTTCGAGCCTCGTGCTCGGCGCATAGTTGAGTCCTTGGAAAAGGCTCTTCACTCACATTCTCTCACCGTACTCAGGTGTAAAATGAGTACCTGGCCGTTAACAGCGTTGTCTTTGTCCGAAAAATAGTAATATCGCCT
The DNA here is from genome assembly GCF_034508935.2 of Berghia stephanieae. Classification (NCBI taxonomy): domain Eukaryota; kingdom Metazoa; phylum Mollusca; class Gastropoda; order Nudibranchia; family Aeolidiidae; genus Berghia; species Berghia stephanieae. Next base: position 85,133,739 of record NC_088364.1, read on the forward strand.
AACAGGCGTCATGTCCCGTCCTACACGTTAACTGTTGCTGTTGACCAGGGACCTCTTGTAAAGCGCTTTGAGTACATTTAGTGGATATTGCGCTATATAAAACTCAATTTTAATTTTAATTTTTTTTTAATTTATGAAAGGTATTTTTAATGTATTTTAACGTCTGATGAAATAATATAGCCTACTACGAACTGGTTAAAACTAGTTAAGCCATGTTATGGCTGTGTCTGTTGAAAGATGATTTACTCGCATTGATAGATAGCATGCGGCCCTACCATGTTAACCAGCACCGGCTGGCAAAAACAATACGTGACAAGTTAAACGCGGAACGCAGTGTGTTGCTAAGTGTCAAATAGTTATAACATGCACATAGTGTTTTTTTTTAAATAAAGCATTTATATAGAGCAATTTGTGATCGGCCAGCGAAATCCAGTTTTAAGGGGATGACCAAAATCTCGAAACTGAGTTTAAGCAGAATGACACACGCACCACATTAAGGTACATGCACAGTAAATTTGGACATGGTGATGAAGAAGAAGAAGAAGAAGAAGAAGAAGAAGAAAGAAAGAAAGAAAGAAAGAAAGAAAGAAAGAAAGAAAGAAAGAAAGAAAGAAAGAAAAAGAAGAAGAAGAAAGAAGAAAAAGAAGAAGAAGAAGAAGAAGAAGAAGAAGAAGAAGAAGAAGAAGAAGAAGAAGAAGAAGAAGAGAAGAAGAAGAAGAAGAAGAAGAAGAAGAAGAAGAAGAAGAAGAAGAAGAAGAAGAAGAAGAAGAAGAAGAAGAAGAAGAAGAAGAAGAAGAAGAAGAAGAAGAAGAAGAAGAGAAGAAGAAGAAGAAGAAGAAGAAGAAGAAGAAGAAGAAGAAGAAGAAGAAGAAGAAGAAGAAGAAGAAGAAGAAGAAGAGAAGAAGAAGAAGAAGAAGAGAAGAAGAAGAAGAAGAAGAAGAGAAGAAGAAGAAGAAGAAGAAGAAGAAAGAAGAAGAAGAAGAAGAAGAAGAAGAAGAAGAAGAGAAGAAGAAGAAGAAGAAGAAGAAGAAGAAGAAGAAGAAGAAGAAGAAGAAGAAGAGAAGAAGAAGAAGAAGAGAGAAGAAGAAGAAGAAGAAGAGAGAAGAAGAAGAAGAAGAAGAAGAAGAAGAAGAAGAAGAAGAAGAAGAAGAAGAAGAAGAAGAAGAAGAAGAAGAAGAAGAAGAAAGAAGAAGAAGAAGAAGAAGAAGAAGAAGAAGAAGAAGAAGAAGAAGAAGAAGAAGAAGAAGAAGAAGAAGAAGAAGAAGAAGAGAAAGAAGAAGAAGAAAGAAGAAGAAGAAGAAGAAGAAGAAGAAGAAGAAGAAGAAGAAGAAGAAGAAGAAGAAGAAGAAGAAGAAGAAAGAAAGAAGAAAGAAGAGGATGAAGAAGAAGAAGAAGAAGAAGAAGAAGAAGAAGAAGAAGAAGAAGAGGAGGAGGAGGAGGAAGAAGAAGAAGAAGAAGAAGAAGAAGAAGAAGAAGAAGAAATCTTATAGAGCCTGAAAGCATTCAATGAAGCCGGACTTTATCTCAGTTTCTATAATAGTGTTACGTGGACAGTAACAATTGCTTGCTATGTGGATACTAATCTATCGCAAAGTACTTTCCGCCAGATATAGTAGACCAAGTTACCCAACCCTTTCTTAGCTGGCAGGGGTATCCTGTTCCTTTACTTGCAATCAAGTGCTTTACCAGCTAAGATCACCAGACCTCCTAAAATGACTTGTTTTGCAAGTGAAAGATAAATCTACGATCACAACTGTTGAATTCTTGAATACTATTTGACCGACAATAATTTATGATCCTAGCAACGACCGTCGGCTTGAAATTGACAACAAAGACATCATTGAAGTATCGCCGAAGGTCCCCTATTTGTTGTATCTGTAAAGTGACATTGCTGTCAACAGTTAAACATATAAAAACGATCTCTATTAACCATTGCTGTTCTTAGATTTTATTGTAAATACAGGCCTTCAAATTTTAGGGACAGTCGGGTCACTGGTCATAAAATAAATTGCCTTTTAATTCATGGCGGAATAAATCCTGTTGCTTGAGTTGTTTTAGATTTAATGTTCATTTTTCCTATTTATCCCTTCGACAAAGTTAACACTTTTCGTTGAAGTCAAGATACGGTAAAAGTCAAGAACACGGGGCCACAGGCACCTGATAATCGTGATTCGGTTAAATTAATTTTCTCTAATTTGCAAACTTTTAAATAAATTGGAGAGTTTTGATTTTATTTTATTGGCATGGCTTGTAACCAACGTAAACACATAATGTTATTATTTGTTGGCCTAATATCTGGACATAATTATGAGTTCGATATAACATTGTTGTAATGGAGAGACATTTTGTGTTGGTTTGAGAGTATATCCATCACAACAACGAGACGATAACGATTTGGGTTATCAGACCTGTGAAAAAGTACACGTCGCTTGAAATCATAACACGTATATTTGTGACCCATCTCTTTAAAATAGTATTATGTTGGAACGGTTTAGCTAGTCTATATGGAATATGTATTGAATATATAATTAAGTGTAAAGAATAAAGATTCTGAAGGTGCCATAAATAGTAACGCGTAATTGGATTCAATAGTCTGATGTGTCGTCTCCCAGCAACGGCGGCCATCGTGGTTCTAAACAAAGAGAATCAGTACTTTTTATTCTTCATGCTGGCTAGAACTTTTCATATGCATGTGATCAGAATGTATAAACGTCAAAACCTGATCATATTTATGTTTTTCTCCTCTGGATACACTTTTACGCTCTTCAGAGAAATATTTCATAAGGGCGTCCGCCATTGTTCCGATAGTTTAGAGCCAGTTACTAAGTTCTATGCTTCATTGCAAGGGAAATGACGTCATGACTGTTGAAGCTTATTACATTAATGTTTACAATAATTTAATAATTTGTGACGTCAGATTATTTAAAGTTTAATTTTATTAAAATCAGACCGGATCTAGATTTTTTTAAAGGAAAAAATATCATTAAGTATTTTTGAAAATGCTTTTTATTCAGAGATGACGAAATGAAAATCGATTGAGGGGCAGAAAAAAAAAGATTTCTTAAACTCTTGCTTTTTGGAATTCGAACTGGTATTCCCCACGCACACTCGCAGGCTCGTGCAGCGATTGGGAACACGTCCGGAATTTTAAAAACAAAACAAAACAAGAATGTAATTATCGTATAATGTCATATCTCTGAGCATTTAAACTTTAAATTCTCTTTTCGCAATTGCTTTTTTTTTTAAAATAACGAGCCACAATAAAATCTGATCAAAGAATGGATAAGTAACAGTGAGCGGAAACGTGTTTAAAATTCATTCTCGCCTCAGTGCACTTTTTCTTTTATGTCTCAATTCTAGTGCTAGTTGATACATGGCGTAAGAATACACTCCCACAAAATGAGTGCCTGACTTCTGACTTGTATCGTATGAAGAGTGAATTAGGTTTTATATGGCCTTCGGGATGATAATATCTCAAGCTATGATACGTATTGTAATATGGGAAAATGTTGCAAAATAACGAAACTACTGTGCTTAAACAGCAACTTCGGCGATTTTGAATAAATCCCTCCGCCTTCTTTTATTTACTCCTGGACTTGTTATTCCTTCTAACAATGGTTTCTTGTTGGTCGGGATCGAGTTTCTATTCTGTATGATTTGTTATTGATTTGTAACTTTACGCTCCACTCAAAAAAGGTCTTTCACTCAATGTGATTAAAGGTCAACGAGAAAGATCGTCAGGTGACTTTTCTCACCACGTCAAAAAGCCTTTGTGGCTTCTATTTAAGTCGGCACCATCACGCCAAGGTGATTTTAGGGATTAGGGACGTCAGCGAGTGTAGATTTTTTCGCCCTCTTTTGTAAATAATTCTTTTGATAGAGTATCTTGGTAGAGAGTGGGCGATGTGTACATATTGGCAGGTCTGGTAACTCAAAGTTTTATGGGCTCATTGTTGTTACTCTCAAAACAACGCAAAATAATATTGTCCATTGTTAAAACAAGCCCATAATTACTATCGGTTATCAGACTTGACAATATTATGGGATTATCACATTTACGTCAGTTATAAGTTATTCAATGTGAATTGATGAAAACTAGATTTCAAAAAGAATTACAACAAAATAATGATCGCCAAGATCTAAAGGGCTCATTAATAATTTACTTGCATGAACTATGTCAGACTATAATTTTCAGCAAGAAAATAATACGATTTCAGCCTTTTTTTTTTACAAATTTATAATGGATTAGTTTTTATTTGTTTTAAGGAGGTTGTACGAGATTAGGATACTAATAAAAGAAGCTTATTTCCTCCATGTCATTTCGTTCTAAAATTGCACAGGATAGGAGAGCATTTTTAAAAAGCTCCTCTCTTCATTTTCGTAATTTACGTTTGTAATTGGAAACCCAATTTACCGATGGATGAATAACGTTTATCTATTTTATCTTGTGGCTGTTAGTGTGTGTGTGTGTGTGTGTGTGTGTGTGTGTGTGTGTGTGTTTGTTTGTGTGGGCTCGTGCTTGATATTGAGTATTGATTCATTGCGACTAAGATTGCAGAACGAGATATAACTTAGAGCTCCATGGGAACCGCCGAGTTTAAAACTATCGTATCTTTTTCTTCCAGTCATTCAAACAATTTGCCCAATAACAAGATCAACTCCATGGAATTTAACCCTATCATAACAAGACTAAATTTTTCCCACACAAATTTCGCCCGTTGTTCTACATGTACCTAGCTAAAACTTAAGGCAGCAGCTTCTAATGGTGCTCACACTACTATGTTTTGACGATCGACCCAATCAGCAAATTCTTTACCGCACTCGTGCACCGTCGCAAACCCGCCCGGAAGCTTCGTCACAACACACCGTTCAACGAGATGCTCTGAGGTTTCTAGCTCGCTACCACAACGGGTACGTGTTGGACAGGTGGAAAGTCCCCACTGATGACGCGATTTTGCCTTTAGGCAGGTTCTCGACCGAAGCCAATCACCCAATGCCTCCTCTTACTGGTGTTGAAGCCAAAGACCAACTGTATTTACAAAGAAAGCAGAAACAGGTAGCCTTCACCTTAAACCCAGATCAATCCTTGATGGGAATGTTTGAGCTTCGTCAAAATTTGAGTCGCTTCTTGATCACTGCACTGCTCTGCTTGGTGAAAATTGCAAGAAAAGAGTAACAGGGTTGAGAATAGAATTTACCAAAACTCGAGTCTCTGCGCGATTACTGTTCTTTTGGTGAAGATCTACTGTCCATACAAGAAAGCTGTAAAAGGGATGGGAGTAGAATTTACCAAACCTGAGTCGCTCCTTGACTATTTTTTGGAGCTTTTATATAGCGCAATATCCACTTAATGTGCTCAAAGCGCTTTACAATGGGTCCCTGACCAACAGCAACGCGTAACATGAAGAACGCAAGATGACGCCGGTTAGGCGATATTACGATTTTTTCTGACAGAGACAACGCTGTTAACGGCCAGGTACTCATTTTACACATGAGTAAGGTGAGGGAATGTGAGTAAAGAGTCTTTTCCAAGGACTCAACTATGCGCCAAGCGAGGCTCGAACCCAGGACCTTCCGATCCGAAAGCGAGTGTCATACCACAAGACCACATAGCCGCACTACTAATCTTTTTGGTGACTAGAGAACAGTTACAGTGACAGTGGAAAACGGTAGGGGATGCCTGAAGCCTGTGATCGTGGAAATACTAACGAAAGACTGAAAATGGAGAGGCTTTGTATAGAAACGATACAGACAATGAACGTTTCGGGTGCAAACCCGTCGTCAGCACAACAATACACAAATTAACGTGGAAAACAAATGTATTTTATTTGTTTTCCACGTTAATTTTGTGTATTGTTGTGCTGACGACGGGTTTGTACCCGAAACGTCCATTGTCTGTATCGTTCATATACGAAGCCTCTCCATTCATTTTCACTTTAAAAGTAACAGTGATGCGACTTGGACTTCATCAAACCCCACCCAGTCCCTCCTTGGCCGCTGGTCTTATTGGTGAAAATGGCAGGGTGTATTGTAAATTTTGGGTCTAATCGAACCCCGTCTTTAAAGAGGTAATGACATCGATGTATTGGATTGTTGACGTTTGATAAGTGGCTATTTGTCTTACTCGTTCGTGTATTGGATTCAGTAGTCTGATGTCACGCCGCCTGGCAACGGCGGCCATCTTGGTTCTAAACAAAGAAAATCATTACTTTTTATTCTTCAAGCTGGCTAGAACCTTTCATATGTCTTGTGATCAGAATGTATGAAAGTCAAAACAAGATCATATTTATAATGTTTTTCTCCTCTGGATACACTTTTATGCTCGTCGGAGAAATATTTCATGAGGGCGTCAGCCATTGTTCCGATGGTTTAGAGCCAGTGTTACTAAGTTATTAGGAAGTCATTAGGAAGGAAGTGACGTTACGACTATTGAATCCTATTGTGAGATTTTGTAAAAGTTTGAATTGTGGGAATCTGAAACAGGCGGCGGCCATTGCTTTATGAACAATTAAGGTGATGATGAAGAACCAAACATTATTGGGAAATCACAATATGTTGGTAATTATTGATTTTACGTGATTGATGATGATGATGATGATGATAATAATAATAATAATAATAATAATAATAATAATAATAATAATAATAATAATAATAATAATAATAATAATAATAATAATAATAATAATGATAATAATAATAATGATAATAATAATAATAATAATAATAATAATAATAATGATGATGATGATGATGATGATGATGATGATGATGATGATGATGATGATGATGATGATGATGATGATGATGATGATGATGATGATAATAATAATAATAATAATAATAATAATAATAATAATAATAATAATGAGATGATGATGATGATGATGATGATGATGATGTTGATGATGATGATGATGGTGATGATAATAATAATAATATCAGAGCGGAATTCGAACCCAGGAACTTCCGGTCCGAGGGCGAGTATCAAACCACTAGACCTATTTTGTTTGCAAGCATTTTTCAAAGTATTACTTGTGCCATACCAACTAGATAATCGTACACAAATATATTGTTATTATGTGAATCGGTGCACACTAGAAGCAATTATAACTTGATGAACATTTATAAAGAGTCTTTGGTTTAGAGTAAGTTCAAATTCCATTTTTTATAACTAATGTAGTAGCTACATATATTTTTCAGTGGCTGGATTTAAGCGATATAACAAGTAGGTTTATTGATAAGTAAATAGCTTCAAAGAATTGCTTTTAAAAATTTTAAAAATTAATTCCTAAGTAAAGATTTAATGAGGCATGTAAGATGGCTATTTAGATAATTTTACTATTGTGGAATGTTATATATTACAATTTGAACATTTTATTTATGTCCCGTTCCCATTGTGTTGCTTGTCTAGGACAGGAAATTGGTCTTTAATGACGTACCGAGCGATTCAGTCATTCTAGAGTTATTTTTTGAGCTTTTTTTATATAGCGCAATGTGGACTAAACGTGCTCAGAGCGCTTTACAAGAGGTCCCAACAACAACATAATTTAACTAGACGCCTGTTAGGCGATATTACATTTTCTTTCGGACAGAGACAACGCTGTTAACGGCCAGGTACTCATATAACACATGAGTACGGTGAGAGAGTGCGAATAAAGAGCCTTCTCCAAGGACTCAACTATGCGCCGAGCGAGGCTCGAACCCAAGACCTTCCAATACGACAAGGCCACATACCCGCACATTCAAGAGTCATAGCGTTGATGGCTTAGTGGTACATTGTCTCGTTTTGTAAAAAGTCAAGCTATTTCGAATATAGTATGCACGGGATGGGTGACATTGATTGCAAAACTCTGATTAGGGATTAACACACGTTACCCAACTCGACGCAGGTGTAAATGATTAAGTGACGATAGGCAAAGCGTGATGTGTTAAGAGGTCTAGTTCAAAGAAGGATGCCTAATAGACGAACTGCCGAGAATGTAAAGGAAAACTGATTTTTTTGGTCTATGTGGTTGGGGGGGGGGGGGGGGGGGGGGGGGGCATACAGGCAGCATTGAGATTATCATTGAGTAAGGTGAAATCTTTGGAATGCAATATAAATGTGCTTAATTGAAAAAGTAAAAGAAGACCTGAACAAGTGTGTATGAAAGGTGCCAGACAAAGCAAGAAAGAAAAATACAAGAAAAAAATAATCCCAAAAAAAAAAACAGTCGACACACTTGTTCAGTTTTTTTATATCTTATACCGTTGCCTGCTCTTTAATTTCTTAATAACAAAAAAAAATGTTTTGCTTATTCTGACTCTTTTCTTAAAATCTCGTTGCGTATGATTTCTAGCATCATATTACAAATTACATACACTGGTACTATCAGAAAACATCAATTAATCAATTGTGTTACTTTTTTTATCTCCAAAACCAGAACACTTCTACTGCTATATAAAGCACATGCCGCATCATGTATAAAACAGAAGAGGCCACAGACAACTCCACCCTCCAACCGACGGAGACATCAACAGACCATCCCTCCAACCAGCCGTCGCCTTCACCGTCCCACAATGACCAGCCATCCGAATCTCCGACCCCAGGAGCGCACGTGGACAGCACGCCTGTCCTGGAAAATAAAGAAAAAGAAGAGAGTCCTCACTCGTCCTCAAACAACATACCCTTAATTGACAAAGATAATAATTTAGACGTTACTGATTCTAAACCCAGGTCATCATCTTCAGTTTCATCATCTCATTTAAATAACGGTAAAAAGATGGGAGATGGTGACAAAAAGACAGAGCCAATGAATTCAACCACAGACAAACCAGCAGAGAACCAGAGCATAATTCTTATCAAAGGGAAGACATCCCCTAAAGCTCACGTGATCAAAGTCACTGAAAAGAAAGAATCGGACACGAAATACGAACCCACAGCCACAGAAATGATCGTAGCGGCAGCTCATTCGCTGGTAAACAGAGAGAAAAACGAGAAAAACTCGTCAGGGTTCATGCGAGAAAAAACGTTTTCGTCGCATTTTTCTGAAAATTCCCATGGCGGTCGACGCTTGTCTATGGTTGAAAAACAAAAATCCTTCATTAAAATGATGAAGGAAGAGGGTACAAACGCAGACATCGCTGGCGACATCTGTCGGGTGTTCAGTGTACTTTTTGCAATAGGAGTTCGATCCGTTCTATTTGGATTTTCTTTGTTTACAGTCTGGCTGGTTGTCGACCGCCTAGGAAACGATTACTACTACATCTTGGCCCTTACTCTCATCCTCCTTATTATAGAAACCATCAACATTGTCGTCGAGAGGGCAGGTCAAGAAAGGAAATGGTAAGTATAAGCTATTCTATATAACTTACATATACACGATTTCAAGTGCACCTTATCATAATCAATTCAATCCCCGAATTGTTTAAAAGTGACAATAGAACAAGCAACGAATCCATTCAAAACACGCGCTAATTGGATTCAATAGTCTGATGTCACGTCGCCCAGCAACGGCGGCCATCGTGGTTCTAAACAAAGAAAATCTGTACTTTTTATTCTTCATGCTGGCTTGAACTTTGATCAGAATTTGTAAAAGTCAAAACATGATCAGATTTATAATGTTTTTTTTTTCCTCTGGATACGCTTTGACGCTCGTCGGAGAAATATTTCAAAAGGGCGTCCGCCATTGTTCCGATAGTTTAGAGCTAGTTACTAAGTTACCATGCGTCATTACGAGGGAAGTGGCGTTACGACTGTTGAAGCGGATTTGCATATTATATTGAGCAGTACTAAATTGAGATTATGATAGTCAATACATTTCATAATTGAGGCCACTTCATCACCAGCAATGACGCAATTAGTATGAATATGGTTTGTTTGTTTTTTGTCAGAAAGATGAAACTTTTTCCGGCTTGATAAAAAAAACTGGAACTAAGAAAAGTCTTCCATTTATAATATTATTCATAACAGCGAATCTAAAATAGCAAATTAAGCAATTTTTTTGCAAATTTGTGCAAATTTATCAAACTCATAATGTGCATCTCTTTTCTAAGACTGTCATAGAAGTAAGTTTGTTTTTAAGGCGAGAGGAGTGCCCAATACAGCACTGCATGTTCAAATTTATTTTTGCTAAAACAAGCTACCCAACTGTTCTCCCAAATCCCGGTTTTTCACCGGATTTTCTCTCTGTGATCTTTTTTCTTCACAAGACCTAAAATGACATTAAACGGTTTACCCAAACTAGAAGAGAGGTTTCATTTTAAGTCTCGGAATGAGGGTAATTCCAACAGAGTAAAAAGTATCCCTGCTTCCAAAGATGTTGGAACTCACATGGAGATACACAAGTAGAGTACTTTGAGAACAACATCGAAGAATGTCTGAGGTAAACCGTTTTCGGTTTCATGGACTCAGTTCGGAAATTCATTGACTGCAGTGATACTTCATTGCAATGGTTTTACCTATTTATTCTTCATCATTTTCTTCTTCTTCTTCTTCTTCTTCTTCTTCTTCTTCTTCTTCTTCTTCTTCTTCTTCTTCTTCTTCTTCTTCTTCTTCTTCCTCCTTCTTTTAAGTCTGTAACTTTAATTTTGAAGATTCCACAGAACACAATATTTTTCTTACATCGGAGATGTGAGACTATTCCACTGTCTCAATGTCGATGGTATGAAAGTGTACAAGTGGGCATCCACTCTTGAATGCAATGGGAAACCATAAACTTGGATGGCTTCCTCTTATTGTGTTGAATGTCATCTGATGATTAATACAGCAAATAAAACATAATCCTTTTCATTTTGCCAGGTTTTGCTTATGTTTCCTGTGCTATCTGATTACTACAATACCGTGTATGTGGATCCTGGAGATGGACAGGCTAAATGACTACCAGTCTGCCGTCAGCAACTCCTCTGCCTTGCAAATTGATGTAGCCGGGGTAAGCTTCTCCATATTCTGGTATTGGTGCTATGCATTTAGCTAAAATACTCACAACACCCTACGAAGTCCCAGGTTTAAGAGTTTTTTCCCAAGAAAAGGGTCATTTAAATCGGCCGAGATTTGAAGGACGAGTTTTCTGGCCAAATTTTTAAATTTGTGTTTTTCCAGAGTACGGCAGAATACACACTTCCTCTATAATACAATTCATTGTTCCATTGGTAGTTAAATGAATAATATTTTCACATCACCGTGACCTCTATTTCTGTGGGGAAAAAATAACACTCCTCAAAATAAACCATATAAATAGAAATAGACATATAAATCTCATTGATGTTATAGATAGATCGAAGTTGACGTCACTCAGGTCTTTGTTGTTGGTTTGTTTTTTTTTTGTTTTTTGTTTTTTTTTTTTTTTGTGTGTGTGTTTTTTTTTTTTTTTTTTTTTTGCCATCCCCGTAATTCTGCACTAAACTGCATTAACCAGATTATATCCGTTCAAGTTTTGTGTGTTGGTCCGTTATACTTCCGGATGGCAATGTTGTGAACTTCTTAAGCCAAGCGCATACTATCTATATATTTTTGTTGTTAAACTACTGATAACATCCGCCAGCCGGTTATAATGTACTAACACGCAAAACCATGTGTAACTTTGACCGCTTATGGTCAGATTGATAGAATTTAGTGAGAAGAAATCGCCAATTTGGATATCTAGAAAAGATAACAAAGATCTGAGTGCCGTCAATTCCGTTCCTTCTACACGTACCCAGACTATGTGGACATCCAGTAGAATTATGACGTCACAGATATCCCTTATCTCTGGGTAAAATGCAGGTGTTGCGGCTTGAGACGGGTCAAAAACAAATACAGCCTCTCATCTGACATAATTTGTCTTAAGTACTTAAGTGTCTTTTCCATCGTCTATAAAGTCGAACAAGAGAAAAACCCAAAACGCCCTCATAAATTGTTTTTGTGAAAAAATAAGCTTTTATTCTACCTGTTTATTGTTTGTACTGCATCCCCTGGGTACTGGATATCTCTATGACATATTTTTTTAAAACCCCGTTCTCTTTAATCCATACGAAATGCTTTGACATTAAAGGGAAGTCATTGAAGTGAATCATGACAAAATAAGTATCAAGAATCATTCATGCATCAATTAAATTTATGCGAAGAACCAAAACAAGAAAAAAGTAAAAACAAATTCTTTAAGAATACAGAACGTGTTTATGTCCTTGGCTTTGACAAGACGTCACAGGCATATATTTCTTTATTAACATTGCAGTACACAGAGGTAGCATGACACGAATATACCCACGTCAACATTCAATACAAAAGTCAATTTCATGTATTTTCTGAAAGCTATAATAATCGCCGTTTGATTCCAGCATAATACAAAAACTACTGGAGGGCCACACGGAGTCAAACTGACAAAACAGTTTTCAATATCTATAATATATTATTTAACTTCAATTATAATTTATTAATTAAAACGACCCTCAACTTGTCAAAAATGTCTTGAATCTTAGAATATTTAAAGACCCAGAATCCATAATAATTTGTGACAGTTTTAAAGTCATTTTAATAATTTATCGATATTAAACTTTTTAAAAAGTGTTTTATTATTTTACACGGGAATGCTGGGTAATAATGGAAGACGTGGACACGGATAAATGAATGCCTACAAATTATATACAATTAAATGTATTAATCACCCGTGTTATATTAAGCTATACGTAACCTTAGAGGAGACATCGTAACAAAAAACCACGCACAAAAGTCTTGTTATGCGTGTAATGAATCGTGAAGCCACTCATAAATTCCGACGTAAAGAAGGAATGCGTTTTTAATTATTTTTTTTTTTTTTGTATTTGGGAAAGGGGGGGGGGGGGGGGAATGTTGTTAATATTGATCTTCTTCCTCATCCTCCTTCTCCTCCCCCTCCACCACCGCCTCACCTCCTCCTCCTCTTTCTCTCCTGTTCCCTTCCTTTCCCTCATCTTTCACTTCCTTATCTTCTTTTTTTCTCTTTCTTCTTTCTTTATTCTTTCCTTTTTCAACCTCTTCTTCTCCTTCTCCTCCTCTTCTTCTTCCTCTTTCTTTTTCTTCTTCTTCTTCTTCTTCTTCTTCTTCTTCTTCTTCTTCTTCTTCTTCTTCTTCTTCTTCTTCTTATTATTATTATTATTATTATTATTATTATTATTATCATCATCATTATTATTATTATTATTATTATTATTATTATTATTATTATTATTATTATTATTATTATTATTATTATTATATATTATCATTATTATTATTATTATTATTATTATTATTATTATTATTATTATTATTATTATTATCATCATCATTTTTTATTATTATCATCATTCATTTCATTATTATTATTATTATATTATTATTATTATCATCATCATATATTATTATTATTATTATTATTTATTATTATATCATTATTATATCATTATTATTATATCATTATTATTATTATTATTATTATTATTATTATTATATTATTATTAATTATTATTATTATTATTATTATATTATTATTATTATTATTATTATTATAATTATTATTATTATTATTATTATTATTATTATTATTATTATTATTATTATTATTATTATTATTATTATTATTATTATTATTATCACACTTGTGACCATCATTACCATCAGAACCATTACTAAAACAACAGCACCATATATTCTATCAAATTGAAAGTAATTATTTTTTTTAAATGTCAACCATTACCCCCATCCTGCCAATATTCGTATCACTGATCATTTCAGGTGACAGCAGACATCAAGTTGGATCCGAACACATTGCTAGCCGTGACAGAGCAGTCCCTCATTTTCCTGTTGATCCTGTGTCGTTGGCTGCTGCCCAGGGGGGACATATCACGTGATCAGCTCTCTCAGCTCCTGTTTGTTTACATTGGTGAGTAGGTTACGAAACCAAACCGTGCTACACTCATAACATTTTGAAACTAAAAGTATATTATTTAAAATATTTACCACAATGTTTGGGGCAGTCTACATCGAAACTAAAAGTATAGATAGTTTGAAGATGACGTCACACAGGTCTTTGTTATTGTTTTTTGCCATCCGCATTTATGAGTAATGCTCACTGAACTGTATTAACCTGACTATAAAGTTCATGGATACGCACAGTTTTGTGTGTTGGTCCGTTATACTTCCTTATTCACATTCTCTCATCGTTGTCAGGTGTAAAATTAGTACCTGGTCGTTAACAGCGTTGTCTCTGTCCGAAAAAAAATTGTAATATCGCCTAACGGGCGTCATGTCCCGTCCTAAATGTTAATTATTGCTGTTGACCAGAGACCCCTTGTACAGCGCGTTGAGAACGTTTAATGGATATTTGTGCTATATAAAAGCTCAATTTTATTTTTAATAAGTAAGTTTATACATAGATTTGGTTTATTTCCCTGGCCTGTAGTTAAAGATTTATTGTATTTAAAGTAAAATGTCGTCTAGGGGTTACTTTTGTTTAAGAGACCGTAAGTTTTGCACCAAACAAGGAATTTACCCAATGGAAACCGTACGGTGCTCTTATTGGCTAACCAACCAGCGGCTTCGATGAGAAAAATATCCGCCATTGAGACGTTGGCTGGGAATCGCGTTACTATAGTAAACAAGCGCTGATCGGCCGTTCATGAAATCTAAGAAAATAACTACCTGATCGCTCGTTTAACTCAAAATTATTCAAAACGATGTCTCTAAAATGATATAAATGTGACTTCTTAAGGTTTTCTTCACGGTCAAAACCACACAACATTCTATTAATGATTACGTCCGAGGCAAAAAGGAATACTGACAGGTCGACCGAGAGTTGAACTCGTGAGACGACAAACATCAATGTGAAGTGTAGCGAGAGTCAAGCTATTGTTTGTCTTGTCCTGTTCTATATAGAGAAAGGGATAAATAGTATAGCCTCGTGTGTGAGTGGTTGCGTGTCATAGTCATGCTTTTAAATTGTTTCTGTTGTTTATGTGTGTAGTGATGCCTCTCTCACACTCAATTTCAATGCCGAAAGAGGAATTCCCGCACACAAGAAAGGGGAATTAGGGTGGTATTTGGCATACATATTGTATAGTATCTAGTTCTAAATAGATAACTGATTAGAATTATATTATGATATATAAACACAATGCCAAATACAATTCCGAAGTTTCCTTATTTCAAATGAAGTAAAGCTCCAAAACCTAATGGTAGTGATTATAGTACTAGTGTTAGTGAGGTGATGTGGTGTTGGTGGTGGTTGTAGTTGTAGTAGTAATAGTGATGATGATGTGGTGGTGGTGATGATTGTAGTTGTAGTAGTAGTGGTAGTGATGATGATGTGGTGGTGGTTGTAGTTGTAGTAGTAGTGGTAATGGTAATGATATGGTGGTGGTGGTGGTGGTTGTAGTAGTAGTGGTGGTCGTGATGATGATGTGGTGGTGGTGTTTGTAGTAGTAGTGGTAATGATGCGGCTATGTGGTCTAGTAGTATGACACTCGCTTTCGGATCGGAAGGTCCTGGGTTCGAGCCTCGCGCTCGGCGCATAGTTGAGTCCTTGGAAAAGGCTCTTTACTCACATTCTCTTACCGTACTCAGGTGTAAAATGAGTACCTGGCCGTTAACAGAGTTGTCTTTGTCAGAAAATTTGTAATATCGCCTAACAGGCGTCATGTCCCGTCCTACATGTTAAATGTTGACCAGGGACCCCTTGTAAAGCGCTTTGAGCACATTTAGTAGATATTGCACTATATAAAGCTCAATTTAAAAAAAATAATATTTCAATGATGATGATATGGTGGTGGTGGTTGCAGTAGTAGTAGTGGTAGTGATGATAATGTGGTGGTGGTTGTAGTTGTAGTAGTAGTGATAGTGATGATGATGTGGTGGTGGTTGTAGTAGTAGTGGTAGTGATGATGATGTGGGTGTGGTGGTTGTAGTAGTAGTTGTAATGGTGATGATATTGTGGTAGTGGTGGTTGTAGTAGTAGTGGTAATGGTAATGATATGGTGGTGGTTGTAGTAGTAGTGGTCGTGATGACGATGTGGTTGTGGTGGTTGTAGTAGTAGTGGTAGTGATGATTATGTGCTGGTGGTGGTGTAGTAGTGGTAGTGATAATGATGTGGTGCTGGTGGTTGTGGTAGTAGTGGTAGTGATGCTATTGTGGTGGTGGTTGTAGTAGTTGAGGTAGTGATGATGTGTGGTGTTTGTATAGTGGTGGTGGTGGTTGTGTAGTAGTGGTAATGATGATGATGTGGTGGTGGTTGCAGTAGTAGTGGTAGTGATGACGATGTGGTTGTGGTGATTGTAGTAGTAGTGGTAGTGATAATGATGTGGGGCTGGTGGTTGTAGCAGTAGTGTTAGTGATGATATTGTGGTGGTGGTTGTAGTAGTTGATGATGTGGTGGTTGGAAAACACATTATAGGTTATGATAATACATGATTACACACATTCTCTAACTTCATTTTTTTGACAGCTTCATTGTGCCATAAATATACGCAACAGTTCTGAAACATTTTATTGTGGATTTTGATATTGTTTGTTGTTTTTCTTGTGTCGTTATGTTGACATAGAGACCGAATGAATGGTAATGACTACATTCTCAGCCAACAATAAAATGGCGCTGAATGCTTTCATTGGTGGACACTTTTTAGGCTTCGTACGTATTCTCATTCGTTTAATTCTATGGCACCAAACGACAGAGAACATTTGACCCACTCGTTAAATTTAAATATCGTTTATTCATCTTCTGTAGGGAATGAGCTTAGCGGAAGAGTAGCGTCCCTTGATTGGACGTCACCTTACAGAGAGAACGTCAGTTTGGTTTTGCGCACGCGTCTCTCTCGTCCTCGCTTTCGGTGAAGTATCTCAAGCCGCTTTCACCGTAAGCGAGGACGAGAGACGCATGCGCACACCCAACATGACGTTCTCTCTCTAATAACATTTCCGCCGGTGACGTCCAATCAAGGGACGCTACTCTACCGCTAATCTCATTCCCTATTATTAACTCAAGGTGTTTAATTTAATTGGTTTCAGGAATGGCCTCTGACGTAATGGAACTGTTTACATTGTTTGACGAACCCACTGTTAGGAAAGACAGGACCTTGACCTACATCATTTTGACAGTTTGGTCTGTCAGTCTTCTGCAGGTATAATATTATAATGAAATGTCAGTATGGCTTTGTGTTGAATTGCGTTTGGAATTGTTGTTCTGCTCTCTGGCATCGGGCATCGTCGAGTTATCTAGTACCAACCATTGAATTTATTATATTCCCTCTGTTTTAATTATATACATTAGTTTTCTTTTCTTTTGTTTTCGTCTTGGGGGGAGGGGGGGGGGGGGGTTGTCTCATTCCTTTTAACATTTATAAATTTTACCATTGCCGTCGTCGTCGTCAGCATCACCATCCCATCACTTCCGTGTGGCTATGTGGTTTTGTGGTATGACACTCGCTTTCGGATCGGTCCCGGGTTCGAGCTTCGCTCGGCGCATAGTTGAGACCTTGGAAAATGCTCTTTATTCACATTCTCTGTCCGAAAAAAAAAATCAATAATATCGCCTTACAGGCGTCATAAGTTGTCCTAAATGTTAAATGTTGCTGTTGGACAGAAACCCCTTGTAAAGCGCATTGAGCACGTTTAGTGGATATTGCGCTATATAAAAGCGCATTAAAAAAAATAACCATCACTACTTTCTGTTGATATTATCCCTATGATAAATAAAAATTGACGAAAACGGCATTGGTATTGACACAATCCCAGTCTTTTCATGGTAGATATATTTATATTTTTTTAATAGTGTAAATTTAACAAAACATCATGAAATCACTGTGCAAATTATTTCGCTACTTACGACAGTTCACACTGGTGCTGACAATGTCACGAAATCCCAAGAAAGTGCGCACTGCATTGGACCACGACGAGGAGACGGCGCGCATGAAAAAGAAAAGGTTGAAGGACAGAAGTCTGATTCTCGTGCTTACCCAGTCAGAACTTTGGAGTCTGTGTATCTCGATCTTCATGCAGGACGGGCCATTCCTGGGTGTCCGGCTCTTTACGCTGGTCAAGTAAGTCTGTTGTATCGTCCGTTCTTCAGGACCTGTGTGAATATCGTATCCTTATTTTGACAGAAAAAAAAACACAACAAAATCAGCAAAAACAAAAACAAAACAAGCAAAAAACTTCGAGGCATAAACAATTTCATTACAACAGGAGAGTTCTAATGAATAATTATTAACTTTTATATTGTATGAATTTCCCATGGATTTTTTTTCCCCCGACGCGCTTATTTCATCTCAGCAGACTAAACAGAACCATCGGTTCATACAATACAAGTCCATGTGAGGCGTCCCTTCAGTACAAACTTTTTACAGTATCATTCATTGCTTAGATCTATGTACTCATTCAAACCTGAGTAAAGTACACATAAATGTACATAGCTTCACAACTGTCTAGTCCTCGTTCTTAGCCCTGGTGTAACCCGTGATTGTTTAAAATCACCCATTGGTTTGACGTTATTCGGTCCTCCTGCTGACCAAACAGTGCTTAGCTACCTGGAGAAAAACGCTTTGTTGCGATTGACCATCGTCCCGTTCATGTGCTTTTGAGAAACTGAATCTAGATACCACTTTCAAGATCATGCACTGACATCCATGAAAGCGTTCCAAAATCGTAATACTGCCTCTAATATGTCCAGAAAGTGTCCCAAATGCCACGGTAAAGATTTATTTGAGGTGATGTATCTCACTTGGACATTTAGACACGATCCCATACTTCGTGTTCAAGTCTTGGAGGCGTTGGTGAGAGGCCTATGTTTTGTTGGGGTTTTTTTAAAACTCACTCAACCCTAACACCGACTATATCCGTAGTTTACCCGGGTTACTTTTACTCAATGCCTATTTATTGCATTTTTCTGATACAAATTATAGGCATAGTATCAAAGCTAACGGTTTCAATTTTTTTACATGTTAATGATAGTGATAGTTGAATAAAACTATGCACATGCTCATTTTTAATACATTTTTCCAATTTTGAAAAGTAGCAAAAATCTCTAGGATTGAGTGGATTAACGTCATATCACTTCCGTTCCGTAAGAGACCAATGTAAAATTTAAAATTTCCTTGCGTCAAACATAAAAATCTGAAAAAGTGTGTACAAAACAATGTATGTGAAACAAAGCAGAATAGAAAAAAGAAAGAATTCTTTCCAAAAAAAAAAAGTCGGGTTGGGGTGGACCGGAGATTGAACCTCAGACTTCGCGTTTACCGGTCAAACGTGCTACTATTACACCACAGAAGTAATCAGACGGCTGAGACGAGTTAATGCGTGTAATATTCTTCACACGAGTACGGTTTCTCGCCTTGAACTTTGAACCCTTGCCTGAATCATCACAAAGAAACATTGAACTCGAAAGGACGAGGACGAAGAGTTTAAGTGTATGTTTTAATATAAGATAAAAATCTGTAAAAGATAAACAGGAAGTCTGAGTTTGATCTTCAATCGAGGCAAGATGGGTTTTTTTTTTTTTCGGAAGATTGTTTTTCTTTTACTTTTCTTTCTGTACCTAATGTAAATGTTGCTGCTCGAAGCTCGAAAAATAAATAACAAAGTGAAATTGATATGTAAGCTTCAATTTAAATTAAAAAACAGATCAAATGAACGTTTCGGGTTTCCCCTTTATCAATAAAGCAGGATGAATGAAACACTACTTGTAGTGAATACTACTTGTAGGGTTTCATTCATCCTGTTTTATTGATAAACGGGAAACCCGAAACGTCCATTTGACCTGTTTTTTGTAATAAATTGAAGCTTGCATTCAATTTCACTTTCTGTACCTAGGATTTCGCAAAGTCCCAGATTTGAGAGGGTTTTTTTTTGCCAAGATAAGGTCATTTAAAGCAATCGATATTTAAAGGACTCGTTTTATGGCCATTTTTTTAAATTACGTGTTTTGCTAGAGTAGAGCAGTTAATTTGTTAAATAGCGAAATGATGTCTCCTAAATGTGCACAGTCCAAGATATGACGCCTGCAAGGCGCTATTACAATTTATCATTCATCGTCTCAAAAGTTTATTATGTCTCGGCGTGCACGTAATATGTGCTTTGGCAATTATGGTAGTGATTAGAGATCTAGAGGCGGTGGTGGTGGTGGTGGTAGAGGTGGAGAACATGGAGGTAGAGAGAGAGAGAGAGAGAGAGAGAGAGAGAGAGAGAGAGGAGGAGAGAGAGAGAAGAGAAGAAGAAGAAGAAGAAGAAGAAGAAGAAGAAGAAGAAGAAGAAGAAGAAGAAGAAGAAGAAGAAGAAGAAGAAGAAGAAGAAGAAGAAGAAGAAGAAGAAGAAGAAGAAGAAGAAGAAGAAGAGTAATAGACAGAGAAGGAGCTAGAGACAACACCCGACAGAGGGAACAAAGAAAAGTGTGAAATAAGGAAGAAGAATATGCCGTTATGTGGTCTTGTGGTATGACACTCACTTTCGGATTGGAAAATCCTGGGTTCGAGCCTCGCTCCGCGCATAGTTGAGTCCTTGGAAGAGGCTCTCCACTCACAGTCTTACCGTAGTCAGGTATAAAACGAGTACCAAACCGTTAACTGCGTTTTTCTGTCTGAGAAAATGTATTATCGCCTAACAGGCGTCAGCCATGTCTCGTCCTACATGTTAAGTGTTGCTGTTGGCATGGGAGCCCCTGTAAAGCGCTTTGAGACTTCGAGTGGATATTGCGCTATATAAAAACTCTCGTTAGTAAGGTCTGATAACTCAATGGAATTATGTGTTTGTTTTAACATTGGTTAATGGGCAATATTTTGCGTTTGTTCGAGAGTATTTCCATAACAACAATAAGCCCTTATGATTTGGGTAACCAAACATGCATATAATTACAGGCGATCCATCGACATAACACACTAACTATTATGTGCATTATGTCTGGGTGGTTTTACGAATTAAAATTGAATTTACAATGACAAAAATAAGAGAATTAGGTTAAGTACATAACTAATTAATGATTAATGAGAATAAATACGATTTTTAAAATTGACAAAAGTTAGAATTTCTTGTCATTTTAAAATTCCTTTTTTTTTTTTTTTTTTTTTTTTTGGACATATGGTTCAATCCACCCACACACACACACACACACATTCACATAATACCGTTTTGGTGCGATGGGTAATATTTCTTTTCAACTGACCTGACGATCTCATTAAGCACACGAGAATGTTGAGAAAATGCGAGTAAAAACCTTTTCCAAAGCCTCCACTTTGCACCTCCCTCATCGTGTATCGAAACGGGAAACTGGAGGTCACGAACCGAAGATCTTAACGTCAGACCACAACGTCGCACACAAACTGGATACGCTCTATAGCTGATAGAATGAAGTTGAGGTCACTCGGTTCTTTGTTTTTGTTTTTGTTTTTGTTTTTGTTTTTTGTTTTTGTTTTCTTTTTGTTTTGTTTTTTTGTTTTTTGCCATCCGCGTTTCTGAATACCAACACACAAAACTATGTGTAACCTTGAAGGTTTATAGCCTGGTTAATACAGTTTAGTGAGAATTACTCATAAATATGGATGGCAAAAAACAATAAAAGGGACCTGAGTGACGTCAACTTCGTTCTATCTATACGACGTGCATATATTTGGAGGTCTAATAACTGAACGCAATTGGATTCAATAGTCTGATGTCACGTCGCCTAGCAACGGCGGCCATCGTGGTTCTAAACAAAGAAAATCGATACTTTTTATTCTTTATGCTGGCGAGAACTTTTCATATGTCATGTGATCAGAATGTGTAAAAGTCAAAACATGATCAGATTTATAACGTTTTTCTTCCCTCTGGACACGCTTTTATGCTCTTCGGAGAAATATTCCATAAGGGCGTCCGCCATTGTTCCGATAGTTTAGAGCCAGTTACTAAGTTACCATGCGTCATTACGAGGGAAGTGACGTTACGACTGTTGAAGTGTATTATTTCATGACAACAATGGCCTTATAACAATTCGGAATATCAGACCTGCAACTAAGTACACGTCGGGTCTATGTAAATGATATAATATGTGTCAGTGCATTGCATAATCAGTCGGATGGTGTAAATGTTGGATTTGCATATATTTGCATTTCCTGAAAGAATATGTTCCCCAGAGCATTTTAATCTTTATTTGAAGTAAATTGGGTGATTTTTCATGAAGTTATGGTCAGATGTATGGAAAAGGTATCCAGCAGCTTTTCTCAAATTTCATACGATATCAACTTAACTAGCTGTAAAAAATATTAAGAAGTGCAATTAAGCTTTGATATTTCCCAAAGATGTGAAAAAAGGGTTGATTAAATCATTTATGACAAGAACTCATTTTTTAAAATAAAAATTGACCTTCTAACTAAACGGCAATATCTTTGTTCAAACCTTTTCACTATCCGATTGATTATGTCATTCACTGTAACATATGTATATATTTTCATAAATATTTCTTTTTTCTCTAGGCACAATCTAGTAAATTACACCATCATTTTCTTCACGTGCAAGAACATCTTGGTCATCATGCTCCTGCTGTATCGAGTCATGATACTGATCTTGCAGAAGTTCGAGGACAGCAAGAAGGATGATGATGGTGATGAAGTGGACAGCAAACATGATACTCTCAGTGAGAGTCGACACAGAACGAAGACTTTTTCAACTCACCTCTCATTGTCGAGCGTTCGAGAAGAAAGTAAGTCAGAACCTACCTTCAATGAGCCAATCTCTTTTATCTGTATATTACACTCCAACTGGTATATAACGAACTCGAATTACACAATCAATTTTTTTAAAATCCTGTAAAATCATCCCTTACTATTTTTGCAAGTTTTCCTTTCCTTTGACCCAACGGTTCATAATCTCGTGCCAGGGGTACCGGGCGCCACAATAACACATTTCTATTTTATTTAGGAAATAAATACCATCTGAGTTCACTATCTCTATTTGTTTCTTCTTCTTCTTCTTTCAGATAACCAGCATTTTGCAGGGTTGCTTATTATGAATGCAACATCTCCGTGCATCTCGGTTCATAGTATCGTCTTCCTCCAGGCCCAGTTCTTTACCCTATCCAACCATCTAGTCTTTGGGTGTCCATTTTTTTTCTCTTTCCCGCTAATTGTATATCCGATACTTTCCTTCCCACGTACTCCCTCTCTCGTCTCTTAACATGTCCGAACATATCCGAACCCTTTCAATCTATCTTCTCTCATCTTTATTCATCCATTCTTCACTTCAGTATTTGTTTAAAACTATCAAATCAAAATAATCTTTTAAAAAACAGTCGTCGCCCCCCCCCCCTCCCCCCAACTCGTCCCTCTCCAGCGGGTAGTAAGGTAAAATTTTCAATCGCTCACGGTGTGAATGATAAATAAGTTGGGGGGCTACTGCTTCTATGAATCAATTATCGTTGACAACAAGACTATTATATTTTGTTGTCAGATCAAGTACAAGTCTTCACCATGCATGGACCAATGTACTCTTTCGCGTCTCGTGTAGCAATAATACAATGAATATTTACTCCGCCACCCTGTAAAATAATCAGTACATGATATTGTTATGTCGAAAGAAATGACACATAGGCATTTCATGAGATTGTCGCCCCTCGTCATTTAATCAAAATTATTTTACATCCATGCAACGAAGATTATACATAAAGAACTAATTTTCACGGTCCCAACAAAAATTACCACAAGTTGGAATGTAGATGATACAAAGTTACCCGAAATTGTGAACACCCCTTAAAAGACTCAGTATAATAATATTAGAAGTTCTTATGGAAGTAAGTGCCAAGGGAAGCAACAAATTATATATGAAATACAAATAGAGTTTTCATGATTGTTGCCCTTTAGTATTAATCTAAATAACTTGACAGACACATTCTTACGAAAAATTCTATACAACAGACCGATTTTCACGCTTAAAAGAGTTCTTTTTTTTACGAGTTGGGGAGTAGATGCAACACTGACTGAATCTATGAACCCTAAAATGTATTGAACTAATAAGAACACAACAACAAACACACACACACGCTCGCGCGCGCACACGAATGCAGTGAAAGAAGGAGAGAGAGAGAGAGAGAGAGAGAGAGAGAGAGAGAGAAAGAAAGAAAGAAAGAATGAGAGAGAGTGATAGAGAGAGA
Source organism: Berghia stephanieae (assembly GCF_034508935.2). NCBI lineage: Eukaryota > Metazoa > Mollusca > Gastropoda > Nudibranchia > Aeolidiidae > Berghia > Berghia stephanieae. The sequence continues at coordinate 85,157,820 of NC_088364.1, forward strand.
AGGATAGAGAGAGAGAGAAAGAAAGAAGGAAAGAGAGAAAGGAAGAAATAAAGAAGGAGAGAGAGAGAAAGAGAGAGAGAGAGAGAGAGAGAGAGAGAGAGAGAGAGAGAGAGAGAGAGAGAGAGAGAGAGAGAGAGACCAAATGCTTAAGAGACAACATTTCTAACTCTCCTTCGGACAAAAAAAAACAAAACAAACAAACACAATCAGCCTAAAAATGCCAAAATTTGAATAGAAATAGATATACATATTACGTTTCCATACCCTAGCCATATCTCTCGTTGCTATAAAAATCGTTTGATGACTTCTTTGTACTGTTTTCCGACGAATACCTCCCCTCCTCCCCCCCCCCCTTATTTTTTTTTTAGACAGCTAAGACAGCTTACTCATAACACAGAATGTTTACATTGTTTCCTCATTCTGTATCAATATGAATCAAGAAAGCATTTTAATCAAACCGACAACAAATCAATTGGACTAAATTCTGATAAATTAATAAACGTTAATATTGGCATCCTCGTTATTATGGTTATGATAGTGATTATTATCATCATCATCATCATCATCATCATCATCATCATCATCATCATCATCATCATCATCATCATCATCATCATCATCATATCATATATATTATTATTATTATTATTATTATTATCATTATTATTTATTATTATTATTATTATTATTATTATTATTATTATTATTATTATTATTATTATTATTATTATTATTATTATTATTATTATCATTATCATTATTATTATTATTATTATAATTTTTTATTATTATTATTATTATTATTATTATTCATTATCATCATCATATTATTATTATTATTTATTATTATTATTATTATTATTATTATTATTATTATTATTATTATTATTATTATTATTATTATTTATTATATTATTATTATTATTATTATTATTATTATTATTATTATTATTATTATTATTTTATTATTATTATTATTTTATTTTACATTATTATTATCTTTAATATTATTATTATCACCATTATCACCATTATTTCTCCAGACGAGGCAAGCAGCGGTGACAAAGAAACTAACGGAAATAGCAATGGAAGCCCAGATGGAATTCGAGCACGACACAACAATCAAGTAACGCCTTTATAGTCTTTTCAAATCAAGGAATCTACAACAGCTCTGTCGTAAACGGAGTGTAAATGTTGCTGCTCGAAGCTCGAAGAAATAAATAATAACGTGAAGTTGAATGTAAGCTTCAATTTAATTACAAAAACAGATCAAATGAAAATTTCGGGTTTCCCCTTTATCAACAAAACAGGATGAATGAAACACCACATCCTGTTTTGTTGATAAAGGGGAAACCCGAAACGTTCATTTGATCTAGTTTTGTAATTAAATCGAAGCTTACATTCAACTTCACGTTATTATTTATTTCTGTCGTAAACGGAGAAAACACTTTAAGAATATTTTTTCACCAAAACTATAATGGCAAATATCGATAAACGAAGATGATTCTCTACTTGTCAATCCTTTTTTCTTTTAATCTGAGACTTCAACGACACATTGAGAATTATCGTAACTTGTTGATATTAATTTTTTTTAACTAACACCTACAAAGAAATAAACATACAAACAAACAAAAAAGACACACAAACAGCTACAAAGAAATAAACAAACAAAACACACACACACACACACACACACATACCTACAAAGAAAAAACAAAAACAAAAAACACACACACACATATTTATTTAAATATTTATAAATGAATTTCCATTTTTTTGGATGAATAAAGTATATATTATATATATATTTATTCCATATATTCTGTACACACACACACACACACACACACACTTGAGTCCCAAGTGAAAATTTATTTAGTACTTGTGCTTCAGAAAATCATATTATTATTTCAATTGACAAAGAGATTATCCCGACGTCTACATATACTTAGGTCTGACATTCAAACGCAATTATGGGCCAGTTTAACATTGTTGTAATAGACAACATTTTACGTCTTTTTTTTTGAGATTTCTATTACAACAATGAGCCCATAATGAATTGGGTTATCGGACCTGCAAATAAGTGCACGTCGGGTAATCTCTGAAAAAAAAAAAAACCCTCATGAGAGTTGATGCTCATACTCTCAAGCCGCAGTAACCGGACAAAATACCTTTATTTCATTTTGTCAAAAAACTTTTACTGTTTACGGTGAATTCTAACATGTCAAATGTGGCCCGTTTTCGGATCGGAAGGTCCTGGGATGAAGCCCCCTTCGGCGCATAGTTGAGTCCTTGGAAAAGGGTTTTATCTCATATTCTCTCACTGTACTCAGGTGTAAAATGAGTACCTGGCCGTGAACAGCGTTGTCATTGTCCGAAAATAACTGTACTATGGCTCACAGGCGTCGTGTCCCGTCCTAAATGTTAAATGTTGCTGTTGGCCAGGGACCTATTGTAAACCGCTTTGAGCACGTTTAGTGGATATGGCGCTATGTAAAAGCTCAGCGCCGCAGCAATGAAATGGACATGCCCACACATGACTATCACCATGACAACCATTGTTGCTATCATTACTTCCACCAATGTCATTCTACATCCTCGTAAACTCCATTTTTGACCATTATCACTACCGTCATCATCATCGTCACCATCATTATCAGCATCATTATCAACTATCATCATCACCATCATTATCAGCATCATCATCAACTATCTTCGTCACCATCATTATCAGCATCAACATCAACCATCATCATCACCATCATTATCAGCATCATCATCAACTATCATCATCACCATCATTATCAGCATCATCATCAACTATCATCATCACCATCATTATCAGCATCAACATCAACCATCATCATCGTCACCATCATTATCAGCATCATCATCAACTATCATCATCACCATCATTATCAGCATCATCATCAACCATCATCATCACCATCATTATCAGCATCAAATCAACCATCATCGTCACCATCATTATCAGCATCAACATCAACCATCATCGTCACCATCATTATCAGCATCATCATCAACTATCATCGTCACCATCATTATCAGCATCAAATTAACCATCATCATCACCATCATCATCAACCATCATCGTCACCATCATTATCAGCATCATCATCAACTATCATCATCACCATCATTATCAGCATCAACATCAACTATCATCATCACCATCATTATCAGCATCAAATCAACCATCATCATCACCATCATTATCAGCATCATCATCAACTATCATCGTCACCATCATTATCAGCATTATCATCAACCATCATCATCAACTATCATCGTCACCATCATTATCAGCATCATCATCAACTATCATCGTCACCATCATTATCAGCATTATCATCACCATCATTATCAGCATCATCATCAACCATCATCATCATTATCATCATCATTACGGTCACCATCACCAATATATCGTCATTATAACAATGAAGCACATCAAATTCTTTATTTTGTTATTCATTTTTTAAAATCGTATGTGATTCGTTCCTCACAATTTACATAAATTGTATAGACATCTAGTATGCCTCTTTTATTTTTAACATAATCTACTATGATTGTTGATTTTAAAACTCAAACCTAAAAGCACGTTAAACTTAATTTTGTTTTACAAAACAACATTTCGTCTTGGCAAAAATTCTCAAATACACACACACACACACACACACACACACACACACACATATATATATACTTTAACCCAAAATATAAATCAATGTATGTGAATACAACTGTACTATGAATCAGACTATATACATCATATTTGTACTTGAACTTAATGTTTATAAATCATTATCAACTACACTGAAATATTAAATCATGTCCGTATATTATTATGTATTAAATTCGATTTGATATCTTTTTATATTAAAACTGCCAAAGAGCTTTTTACAAAGACAGGTGTGTTGTTTTGTTTTGTTTTTATCCAACTTTATTCTATACAGTTTACAGGCATTTAACAGTGAATCCGACATCATTTCAATAGTAGACAATGCAGAACCAATCATCCAGTACAGCATTCAAAAACATTACAGCCCTTGTTTAATTTTGCATCATCCTGTATTCAGAAGAAGAAGAAGAAGAAGAAGAAGAAGAAGAAGAAGAAGAAGAAGAAGAAGAAGAAGAAGAAGAAGAAGAAGAAGAAGAAGGCAAGGTAACCGAGTTCCAGGTTCTAACCCCGTATTTGGCATCTCTTTTCCTTAAGTAATAAAGTAGGCCCCGTATGGCATTTCATTGATCATGACACCTGGGTTATCTGTCTTTATTTTAAACATAGATCCCAAAGAAACCCCCCCCCCCCCCCACTCCTAACGATAAATAAAGATAATATCATCATTAAATAAATTTTACTTTTTTAAAAGAATATGGCAACCTGATAATCCATAATTTTCACCAAGAGTGAAGTCATCATCATCGTCATGATATCAATTCACACCAGTGCTGAATCCATTTCATGGCCTCTGGGCTGCAGGTTCTTGTGCCAGCGTCAGTGTCAGAGCACGTTGGTCCTCAGTTACTTTGTTTAATGTTTGTTTTTAAGTGTTTTAAGGCGCTTGCAACACATTTATGTTATATCAGCGCCAGTAAAAATGAAGAAAATGGGATAGTAAAAAGTTCTAGAATTACAATTAAAGCACCCAAGAAAAAGTAAGGCATAGGGGAAACTGGGAACAAATAGGGATCGGATGTAGATTCCAAGAGCATACGACCAATGTACTTAGTTTGAGATCACCTATAAGTTTCATCCGGACACAAGCACAAAATCCAACAAAGAGGAATACACTCAAATTCTTAAATTATACATTCAAAATAACAAATATAATAATACATAACAGAGAGATGATTTACAAGGAAAGAAATATCATCTCCCAAAACAATAACTGTGCATTTGACTGTTTCCCTCCCAGCTAGGACTCAGGCCAGGACCAGGACAAAACCAAGTAATCTCATTCCAAGACAAAGACAGAAAGCATGTTGGAAAACATATAGGGAATGAGATTAGCGAAAGAGTAGCGTCCCTTGATTGGACGTCACCTTACAGAGAGAACGTCAACATGGTTTTGCGCATGCGTCTCTCTCGTCCTCGCTTTCGGTGTCTCATGCCTCTTTCACCGGAAGCGAGAACGAGAGACGCATGCGCAAAACCATGTTGACGTTCTCTCTCTAATAACTTCTCCGCCGGTGACGTCCAATCAAGGAACGCTACTATTCCGCTAAACTCAGGGACCCTTTGTAAAGCACTTTGAGCACGTTTTGTGGATATTGCGTTATATATAAGCTCATTTTTTGTCTTGCCCGTTGGAGTGTCACCCACTCTCTTCTGGATGGTTTTGTTCCACACATTAGAGATGTAAAAGTGCTGCATTTCGTGCTTCGTTATGAAGACATTAGACCTGAGTTTCTTTAAACACCCAAAAGCAATTCTTTAGGGCCTCAAATGTCACAAGACTTTAGTTTATCCTACTTTCTTGATGTGAAATTGAAACATCAATGACTTATGGCTACCAGTTGAAAAAAAATGCTGGTCTTTGTAAAGGTAATTATGTTGTTTGGTTTTAGGAGTTTTACAGCATTTGCAAAACATAATTAAGGTCATTTCAGTGCCAATAAAAAGGAAGAAAATGGGAGTAAAAAAAAGAAAAGAAAAGAAAATGAGAAAACAGGTTTTATCAACGGAAAACATCATTTCCCACTAAGGAACATATATGCCATCTGTTTTTTGTTGGTTTTTTTTCCTCCCAGAGAAATAGAAAAGCCACTGCCTAAATAGAATAAATAGGTGTGTGTATTAACAGCAATGACTCTATCAGTATTAACGCATAATAATAATAATAATAATAATAATAATAATAATAAATAATAATAATAATAATAATAATAATAATAATAATAATAATAATAATAATATATAACAACAATCATAATAATAATAACAATGATAATGATATATAATAATAATAATAATAATAATAATAATAATAATAATAATAATATAATAATAATAATAATAATAATAATAATAATAATAATATAATAATAATAATAATAATAAATAATAAATGATAATAATAACGAAGAAGAAGAGAAGAAGAAGAAGAAGAAGAAGAAGAAGAAGAAGAAGAAGTTTGTTTTTGTTTTTAAGGGTTTTACGGCGCTTGCAACACATTTAGGTTATATCAACGCCAGTAAAAGGGAAGAAAATGGGATAGTAAAAAGTTCTAGAATTACAATTAAAGCACCCAAGATTAAAGCACCCAAGAAAAAGTAAGACAAAGGGGAATAGAGACCAAATAGGGATCAGATGTAGATTCCAAGAGCATACCACCAATGTACTTAGTTTGAAATCACCTACAAGTCTCATCCAGACCCAAGCACAAAATCCAACAAAGAGGAATACACTCAAATGCTTACATTATACATTCAAAATAAAAATAATAATACATAACAGAGAGATGATTTACACGGAAAAAAATATCATCTCCCAAAACAATAACTGCATTTGACTGTTTCCTCCCAGCTAGGATTCCGGCCAGTGCCAGGACAAAACCAAGTAATCTCATTCCGAGACAAAGACAGAAAGCATGTTGGATAACAGATATAAGGGGATAGAAGACACAGTATGTACCTCCCTGCCCGCAATGGGAGGTCAGGATCCCCACCCAGAGAAGAGAAGAAGAAAGAAGAAGAAGAAGAAGAAAGAAGAAGAAGGAAGAAGAAGAAGAAGAAGAAGAAGAAGAAGAAGAAGAAGAAGAAGAAGAAGAAGAAGAAGAAGAAGATAATGATGATGATGATGCAGATGATAATAATAATAACAATAAGTTTAACAACAGGGTTGAAATTGAACGTGATATAACTTGTTTAATTCCTCCTCTACAAGCATATTGTTATTTCTATTGAATTCATATTAATAAAATAAAACAAACCTGTAATAGTTTTGGCAATAACAAATTAATAACATGATGAGAAACGAAATGTGTTCATAAATACACAGTTGTAATCACAATCGCTCTTATTCTATAACAGTAACATTATGACTAAATTACACATACATCTTTAACAATGTTACAATATCGTGTGACACATTTGTTGTGTTGTTTTGTTATGTTTTTGAGGGTTTTACGGCGCTTGCAACACAATAAGGTCATATCAGCGCTAGTAAAAAGGAAGAAAATGGGATAGTAAGTTCTGGAATTACAATTAAAGCACCCAAGACAAAGGGGAATTTGTTCAAATAGGAAACAGATGTAGATTCCAAGATCACACTATCAAAGTACTTAGCTTGAGATCACCTAAAAGTCTCATCCAGACACAAGCACAGGTCCCAACTAAGAGAGATACACTCAATTGTTTACAAAGCATATAACATGTAAACAAAACAATACAGTGCAGAACAGAGAGATGATTTACTTACTTACTTAGATGCCTTTCGCGTCTCGACCGAAAGATCGGGTCGCCTTGGCTGTTTCCAGTATTTCCTGTGTGAGGTGTCTCCAATATTGCCGGTCCTCTGCTAGGGTTCTCAGATTTTCAAGGTCCCCTGCCGTTATGAGACTAATGCTTTGTCCAAGTGTTGTGAGGTTTTTGTTTAGGATCACAGGGAGTGTTGTGATCGGTCTTCCTCTGAAAAGGTTCCCGTGTTTTTGGAAATATCCCGACATGGCTTGGTTAGCTGGTACGTTTTTGTCCCTGCGTATATGTGACCGAAAAGTTGCCATGGTTGTTGTAAAATGTCAAGGGAGATTGGTCTTTCTTTTGTGATCTTATAGAGTGATTCATTTGAGATCTTTTTTTGGTATTTGATGTCCAGTACCCTTCTTAGCTGTGTGCGATGGAAGGCATCCAGATGTTCTTCTATGGATTTTGTCAACGCCCAAGTGCCGCAGTTATACAGAAGTACCGGTTTTACAAGAGCACGGTACAGTTTCAGTTTGGTTTTTCCTTTATTTTGTCACCTCTAATCCATACATTGGTGAGTTTACTGAGTGCGGCGTTTCTTTGTACATCCTCGGTGTCTCCAATTAGTGAGCCGACTTTCTTTGTTCTTTTCCATTCCTCTTTGATTTACAAGGAAAAAAATATCATCTCCCAATACTCTAACTAAACATTTGACTGTTTCCCTGCCAGCCAGGGTATCCAGCCAGGGCCAGGACAAAAACAAGTAATCTCATTCCAATACAAAGACAGATAGCATATTGGAAAACATATAAATATAAGGGGATAGAAGACGTAGTAAGTACCTCCCTGCCCACTATGGGAGGTCAGGAACCCCACCCAGTGTCACATTTAAAAAAAACAAAAACATTAATTAATAAAAAATAAATTAAAAAACGGACCCAGATAAACGATAATGACTTATGCAGTCTTAAAGTCTGGTTAGTGGACTTTCACCAGGTCCTGGAGAAGGTTGGGGGAAAACTGACGTGTGCTCATTTGCAGGTCTGATAACTCAAACTGTTACGGGCTCATTGTTGTAATGGAAATAAATACTCTCAAACCAACAGAAAATATTGTCCATTACAACAATGTTAAAACAAGCCCATAATTCTGTTCGGTTATCAGACCTTCAAACATGTACACATCGGGCAATACGTTTTACCATATTTCATGGGTTTGCTTTGGTTCTATACAGTGCAAAATGACACAATGCACCAAATTTTAAAACAACCCTTGACATAATGCGCAAAGCAAGTATCAAGAAAAAGCAATAAATAGTGCTTTTAAATGGGGTTCATTATTCGGATTATTTTTTTTTCAATTATGTTCATTTTCTTATAGGTCCCCTTTGGTACTGTACACTTGGCTTAAATTATAGGTCCCCTTTGGTACTGTACACTTGGCTTAAATTATGAGACATGCATCCTTATTTTTAGACCATTAAGTATTATTGATTTAAAACAAATAGGCTACATGCTACTTTACACCAATGGTTACTCAGAAGTTTCACTGGTCCCCAATAAGACTGGAAAAATTATATGTGAAAATCTTTTCCCTAAGTGATTACAGCCAGGGTGCTTCAACTAGGAAACGAACTTTGAGATTGAGACCTTATCTTGAGGTCAAAGCGAGCTGGATGAACCACCACCAAGAGACAATGACAGGAAACAATTGGAAAACGGGTATGGGGGGGGGGGGGGAGGATAGAAGACACAGCATGTACCTCCCTGCCCACTATGGCAGGTCAGGATCCCCACCCAGCCACCACACCGCAAAACAGTTGGATACCCACTAAAAGGGCAGCACTCAGATTGTCTCAAATATAATATATTCACTCAGAGAGATGTTGGTCAACAAAAATAGCAACACAAACGTTCACATCTGGCCGCATTTCTCATGGATAAGGACTTTAGTTGAGCTATGTCTATCCAGGAAAAGACAGTAAGTCTGAAAGAATGATACAACAAATATTACAAAGGGATAAAAAAGAAAAAACAAAAAAAACAAAAAAACAAACAAACCAATATTTCCATCAATCACGCATGTGCTGATATAAAAGTGATAAATTCAATATCGATATCAATAAATGCAACACAATATATCTCTACGTCTTTTCTTTAAAAGTTGTTTTTGAGGGGTTGTTGTTGTTTTTGGTTCTTTTTTGTTTGTTAGTTTGTTTTTTTAATTTTAGTCATCATTATAAATGAGAATGTTGAGATGATCACTTGGCTGGACAAGAAAAGATAAAGTCAGAAATGAATGAATTCGAAGGTTGACTGAAGTGAAGAATGTATCAATAAAGATGAGAGAAGATAGATTGAAATGGTTCGGATATGTAAAGAGACGAGAGAGGGAGTACGTGGGAATGAAAGTATTGGATATACAATTAGCAGGGAAGAGGAAAAATGAATGCCCAAAGACTAGATGGTGGGATAAAGTAAAGGACGATATGAAAGAAATGGGCCTGGAGGAAGATGATGCTCTGAACCGAGATGCATGGAGATGTGGCATTCATTATGGCAATCCTGCAAAATGCGGGATAAGCTGAAGAAGAAGATCATTATAAACTACACCAGATTAGAAAAGATACCTAAATGATGTTTTAAAAAAATATACAGTGAAGAAATTAAACTACAGAAAATGCTCTAAATGCATTACAAAAGTTACAATTCCATTTATCTGTTATCCCCCGATGATGGCACAGCACAAATGTGACAGATAGGACGAGATATGGAACCTATTAGGCGCTTGCACAATTTTCTGTAAAAGGCATAACTGCTTCACACCAATTGAGACCTCAAAATTTAATGTACATCTCTGATAGGCCAAGGATTAGGTGTGCAAAATGCATTTTCTAAGGAAATGTCTGAAGTGTCTATTTACAAGGTTGAGTCCAACATCCTAATTTACGCTGTATTATATGTGACCCCACGCCTCGAAGCGGTATTACGTCGGGATTTGGAAAACGAAGAAAATCGTTTTTTAAGTGGAAATGGTCAGAATTATCAAATTTATTTGGTTGTTTCAAAAACTACAATCACTTTTCGACATAAAAACTTAATAACTCAACACAAATATTGGCGATCGGTTATATAAATTTCAACTTTAAAAATGCAACTATCAGCGACACATTCAAACATCAATGCATCTTACATAATAATAAATAACTACAAAAGTAACAATGTATTATTTCAGAAATTTTGTATGCATATTATTAAATGTATATTCTAAGCTCATGCCAAATTTCATTACTCTTGTTAAATTTTCAATGCCCGTATCCAAGGAATAAATCTTTGCCCATTGATTTGTCTGTCCGTGAAAAAGGTGCCTCAAATTCAAAGTCGATTTTCTCAAAACTTGGTTTTTACACTCTCCCTACTTCAAACGGTCATATCTCGGCAATGAATAATCAGAATTCTATAAATTTGATATCAACTTTTGAGGCATGAAAGAAACCTTGATTGGGTACCAAAAAAAAGAAGATTGGAAACCCAAAATTAATACCGTTTCGAGAAAGAGGGGGCAAATATGTCCAAGATCATACCCCTATCATCAACTGGCACATTATATATCATTTTTCACAAACAATATGTTTTGATAGCAGTGGAATTCCATTACTACATCCATTCAACTTGTGTTCAGTTGCTTTCATTGAAAGTTTCATGAAGCGCAAATTATCACATAAGTTGCAAGTCAGTGTTTCATCATTTATCTCCAACCATCTAAAGCCTAACAGAACACCAGCCCTCCAGTCATTTCCAAACAAACAACATTTCTAACAAAAGTGCCTTAAACAACTTATTGATCTAATTTTTCTTTTCCAGACAAAAACAAAAATTAGAGCATTGATTGAGGACTTGAATGCATAATACGATTAGGACTGATAGGATATGAATACTGTTCTTTTTGGAAAACTTTAAAACCAGATGTGGTAGACTATTTGGGCACCATAAAATGAACCATCATCATCATCATTGCCTTTTTCACCCTGGGTCAGGGTATAGGCCACAGACAAACAGTTTCCATCCTTCTCTATCCTCAGCTAACTTTCATTTATCTCGTTACACGTCTTATCACTTCTCTGTACATATATCAGCTTATTTAACTCTTCTCCATATTCCCCAAAAAGTGAAAGCATCAACATTAATAGTAAATTTAATTAGTTGACATGAAAAGAAAAACTCGAAGCTAAAAGCTCTTTCTAAGGTTACAGTGAAACAAAACGTCTCCCTATTTACAAGATTGTATTAATTATCATACAAATGGAGACAAAGGAGCTAGTGATTGACTTTAGGAGAGTGAAGGAACCGATAGAACCGTTAAAATTAAAGGACCAATTCGTCCAGCGAGTTCCTCACTACAAATACCTTGGTGTAACGATTGATGACAGGCTCAAGTGGGATGAACACTTGAAAATAATTAGGCATAAGATGTGCAGACGTACATATTTTTTATCAAAACTCTCTCAGTTTAGAATAGATAAAACCCTCTGCACATTATTTTATAGAGCAGTAATCGAAAGTGTTTTGTCATTTTGTATAACAGCTTGGGGAGGCAATTGCTTAGCAGTGGAAAGGAACAAAATGAATTCAAATATTAAAAAATCCATTAAACGCTATATAAATGATGTTGACGATGTAGATCTTTTATACGAGAAATTTTGTATAAATAAAATAACTAAAATATTAAATGACCAGTATCATCCACTAAGACCATCAATTATTATGTCAGAAAGAAGTGGTCGCCCTTTCTCTATTTCAACGAAAACAGAGAGACACCGAAAATCTTTTCTGCCGTCCAGTATTAGGCTTTATAACAACAAGCAATAATCATTTTATATAATTATTTCTAATTTTTACTTTTTAAAAATATAAATATTAATTTATTAATTTATTTGTTTTGCAATCTTTTCAATTTTCAATTTATAGTGACAGTTTTAACTATTTGACAGTGTTGATATTATTCATATTATAAAGCGCAGCTCTGGTTATAGAGCTGCTCCTCTCTTTTTTTATATATATACATCCTATTTCCATTGTATTTTTATCTTATTGTGTAAATTATAACACGTCTGTACAAAAAATTTCCTTTTTGGGATGCAATAAAGTATTATTATTATTATTATTATTATTATTATTATTATTATTATTATTATTATTATTATTATTATTATTATTATTATTAATAGTTACTTTTTTTCTTCCCATTATTATCATCATTATTATTTATTATCAATACTAGTACAGGGTGTCCAGGGAAATCCAACCTTAAAATTTCCAACCTAGAAGTGAAATTTCCAACCAGATATTTTATACACACAGCGTTCTATACGCTGAAAAAAGACAATCCTACTTAAAATAGGTCTTACCGCAACACAATCCATATTTATTTTAAAGTAAGAGCAGAGGTGAAAATGACTGGTCAAAAAAGGAGGAAATTTCTCTATAAATCTATAAATTTGAATTTCATAAAAATTTGCTGAGATGCAACCCAAAATGTTTCTTGCAGCAATTTTTGACAACACTCGGAGGAATTTCAAAAGTTAAAAAACAGATAGCAACTTATAAAATCTTATCTACTTAGAGAATGGTACCATGTGATTATACAATGTCAAAAGCCACCACCTACCCCCATTTTCACTTTTTAAAAAATACTCATATGATTTGTTGGTATTAGTGGTAGAGATGATAGTGTTTTGGTAGTTGTAATGGATGTAGTAGTGGTGATTGTGATGGTGGTAGGGATTATGATGTAGCAGTTGTTGCAAAGGTAGTGGTGGTGGTAGGGATGAGATGATGATATGAATGTTGTAGTAATGGTGTTAGTGTTATGGATAGTGATGTGGTGGTTGTTATAGCAGTGGCGATGGTGGTGGTTGTAGTAGAGTTGACGTTGCTGATAGGCACGGTGATGTGGTGGTGGTTATAGTAGTGTAGGGGGTAGGGATGATGATGAAGTAGCGGTTGTAGTAGTGGTGCTGGTGGTAAAGATGATGATGTAGTAGTAGTTGTAGCAATGGTGGTGTGGTGGTGGTTGTAGTGGTGGTGGTAGGGATAATGATAATGTTGTGGTAGTGGGGATGATGATGTGGTGATGGTTGCAGTAGTGGTGTGGTGTTGGTGATTGGGATGATGATGTGGTGGTGGTTGGAGTAGTGGTGGTGGTGGGTATGATGATGTGGTAATTTTGTAGTGATGGTATGGGATGTGGATGTGGTAGTGGTGGTGGTTACATTAGTGAGTGGTGTTGGTGATAGGGATGATGATGTGGTAGTGTTTGTAGTAGTGCAGTTGTAGCAGTAAAATAATAATAATTTTGTGCACAGCAGTTGTCCTTCGCACATTTTTGATATCGCATTTTAAGAAAAAAATTTCTAATTTTTCTCATTTTAAAGGAAATTTCACCCTCAGTCCCATTATTTCCAACATTTCCGACCAAGTATGAAATTTCCGACCAATTTCCAACTTTCCGACTTCCCTGGACACCCTGTAGTAAAAATGTGTCGCACAATCCATAGTCCTAGGATTTGTCATTTCTTATTAATAACTTAAGACCATAGATTAATAAGTATCGCATATTTCACTTAAGACATGGAAAGGGCATTAATTATAATTCATTAAACATGTATGATTATTTGATTGGTTTTCACTCGGGCAACCAGTTTATGGAGCAGTAAAGCTAAAGGTTTTGTGTAAAATGCATGAGCATTAAAAGAACAAAATGAAATCGAATCAATTAGCATTATTTTGTATAGTCACATAAATAAAAGCAAGTATCGATCTTGCCTCAGAGCGCGAAGATAACAATGACAAGGCTTAAAGAGGAGAAGGGAGAGTTTAGGTTCAAGGATGTAATAAGTCAACCATGCAAAATTTGACACCTACGACTTATTTTAGGCAAACGACCTGAACAGGATGCAGGTGTCTTTGTACTCCATGGGAACCATATTATTTGGGTAGGGGTGTTACCATAGTAACAAATATACAGATATGTGCGACAGCTTTCAGATCAGGATAAAAAAACATTCTTATTTCTCACTTTAAAAAAAAAATAATAATAATGCCTTTTTCGCCACGACATCATAAGATATCGTCGCCTAGGCATTCCACGAAGGAATATAGTAGATAACTCATCAAACAACATGTTTGATGTCAACAGGAATCACCCATGTTGTCCAAGTGAGCAAATTGGGGTTAATAATCTTGCTCAAGGAAAAAAACGAAAGTGCCTGAAGTGGGGCTCGAACACGGGTCATGCGGGTCACAGTGCAATGCCTTGACCACTCGGCCACTTCGCCCCCACTCACTCATTTCTCACTTATTACATCTTTAAACCTGAGCTCTTATAGCCTTTAAGCCTTGTCCTTTAGTCGGGCTAAACCAAAACTAGACACAGCAAAAAGCACTCCGGGCGAGGCCACATGGTGCCCTTCGGGTTTCCGGTTTCAGTTTAGCTTAAAGGCTATCAATAAAGAGAAGGAAGAGTTCAGGTTCCAGGATGTAATAAGTCATCTCTACACATTTATACATGCAAATTATAAGGAACAACTCTAAACTTTGAACCAGAGACTGAGTGTATCCACACGTCCACATCAACACTTTCGTCGATAGAGTAAGAAAAGGAAAAAAATCAAATAAAATAAAACCATGAAATGCAATTTTTGTATGGACAGGTGGTGTTTCCTCACTCAAAGCTGACCTATTATTCTCCTGGTTTACAGAAAAAAAAAAAAAAAAAAGGAATCACTTTCGCATTCATCAATTTTGAATAGATTGAATTCTATCAATTTTTCATACTGCAAATCATTATGGAAACGCGCTCAGATTAATTCAGCAGCTTGTCTGAGGCAGTGTATATACAACTTCATTCTTAAGCCAACAACAACAACAAACCTAATATTATTATGACAAGAAAGTTGTTGAAGAGCAAAGAGAACAAAGGGAAAGAATCAAACACAAAGCTGATCCAAAAAAAAACCCCAAAAAACCGGCTCAGTGGATGCTGGTCATGAAATTCCACTTAACGTTTCAAGGACAATGTTCATGACATGGCTGTAAAACTTCCGGTTTTTGTCCATCAGATCAAGGCAAATCTCATAGTGTGGGCAGTCTGGAATAATCCTTAGTTTAATATTGGAAGAGATTTTGGAGAGAGCGTCTGCAAACTTGGACGATGAAGATACTGGAACAATGTAATCTTCCGTGCCATGGACGAGTATAATTTGGGGAAGACTGAAATGAGAAGAAAATAAATAAATAAAATATTTGTCTTCTTTTACTCATTATCTAATTAGAGATATAATACTGGCGCTGATATGACCTGTTTTGCAAGCGCCGTAAATCCCTTAAAAACATTTTTTTTTTAACAGAGATATAATTTTAAAACACTGAAATAAAATATTGCATGATTTACTCATCAACAATATGAATATCTAAAATGATATCAAGCTTGAGAAATAAATATATAAATGAAATTAGAGCAGACTGCTTCTCATACTAAAGAGGATGAGATTAACGTTAAAATCTCATTGTCTTAGAGATCTTGTTGAATGTAAGGAAATGTTATTTTAAAAACTAAAAGGGGAAGTAGGGGGGAGGGCTATTTTATAAATGAATTCCTTTAACTTGCTATATTATCCGAACTTGATGAATCAGGTTGCACAGTTATCAAAGCAAGGCAACATTTCAAAATGGGCGAATTCTTAGAATTCCTGAACGGGAAACATGCAAAATGTTAGAAATTCACAACCAAAAAAAAAAAAGGAAAGAAAAGAAACAATATTGTGCAGCTATGTGGTCTAGTGGTATGACACTCGCTTTCGGATCGGAAGGTCCTGGGTTCGAACCTCGCGCTCGGCGCATAGTTTAGTCCTTGTAAAAGGCTCTTTACTCACATTCTCTCACCGTACTCAGGTGTGAAATGAGTACCTGGCCGTTAACAGCGTTGTCTTTGTCCGAAAAATTGTAATATCGCCTAAGAGGCGTTATGTCCAGTCCTACATGTTAAATGGGGCTGTTGACCAGGGACCCCTTGTAAAGCGCTTTGAGCACACTTAGTGGATATTGCGCTATATAAAGCTCAAATTGTAAAATTCTCCGTGAAACTCACCTGAGGCAACGGCCGACCCTTTGAACAATTTCAAGTGGTGAGAACCGGTCAAAATGATCTTCCCCATAAAAAGCCCTGGCCATACAGGACACATCTTCTATGCCTCTCATCCATTCGTGTTGAAAATGGTCTCCAATACTGTAGACACCTGCAAGACCTACAAGACGAAAAAAATGAAGGTCAAAATAAAGAGTACATATTTCTTAAACCTTTTCTATTTCTTTCTGTTTTATTACTCTCGTTTTAGTGTCACACTAAAATGCGATTACCATGCTAACCCTTCTAAATGGTTTCCATAATGTAGGAGTAGAGCATATGTAGTTTATAATAATAATAATAATAATAATAATAATAATAATAATAATAATAATAATAATAATAATAATAATAATAATAATAATAATAATATAAATAATAATATATAATAATAATAATAATAATAATAATAATAATAATAAATAATAATAATAATAATAATAATAATAATAATAATAATAATAATAATAATAATAATAATAATAATATAATAATAATAATAATAATAATAATAATAATAATAATAATAATAATAAATAATAATAATAATAATATATAATAATATAATAATAATATAATAAAATAATAATAATAATAATAATAATAATAAATAATAATAATAATAATAATAAATAATAATAATATAATAATAATAATAATAATAAATAATAAATAATATAATAAAATAATAATAATAATAATAATAATAATAATAATATAATAAATAATAATAATAATAATAATAATAATAATATATAATAATAATAATAATAATAATAATAATAATAATAATAATAATAATAATAATAATAATAATAATAATAATAATAATAAATAATAATAATAATAATAATAATAATAATAATAATAATAATAATAATAATAATAATAATAATAATAATAATAATAATAATAATAATAATAATAATAATATAATAATAATAATAATAATAATAATAATAATAATAAATAATAATAATAATAATATATATAATCATTTAAAGATAATATAATAAAAAAATAATAAAAATAATAAAAATAATAATCATAAAAATGATTCACAAAAAAATAATACAATAATATAAATGTATTTATGCACTTCAACGCTTAAATATGAAAAAAAAAAAGAAATTATATAGTCGAAGCACAATGATTCAACAGAACAACTTCTAAAAAGTCCAAAAAAAAAAATATAACAACTTCCTAGACAAAGCAAATACCCAATTTACTCTTGGAACAATGAATTTCTTTTGGAATTGATAATCCCCCAATTAGTGTACATGTTGCTGCTTGAAGCTCGAAGAAATAAATAACAATGTGAAATTGAAAGTTAGCTTCAATTTAATATACGAAAACAGATAAAATGGACATTTCGGGTTTCCCCGTTATCAACAAAACAGGATGAATGAAATGTTTTTGTTTATTCATCTTAACAACACCACCACTACATTATCTCATTCATCTGTAGTGTTTCATTCATCCTGTTTTGTTGATAAAGGGGAAACCTGAAACGCCCATTTTATCTGTTTTCGTATATCAAATTGAAGTTTACATTCAATTTCACATTGTTATTTATTTTTCACTCCCCACCTAGATGTGATTATACTGCTATAATTCATATAAATAAAATAAGTCCCCTGGGTCGTGAGCTTAAATTAGCAACAGTTAGTTATGGTTTCTCTAATAGAAATGGTAAGGAATTATTTCTTACCACTGTCTTGAGGGGATACAAGTAATTGCACGATTATTCCAATAGGTTTAAACCCCGTTGTCGTGCTAGCCTATTTCGTGTTAGATCACATCAATATCTAAGAGTTTTAGAACAGTTTGAGAAAAATTGGTTCTTTTCAATTCAATAATGAAAACTTGATAACTACCAAAGATAATGTGAAATTTTCAGGATGACTTTTTTTGCATGACTAGGTCTGGGTAATTTAGTAAGATAAATTCAGATGAGTAATTATCATGTCCAAGTCAAATGTTGATTTTTCTTTATTTTTCTTGTACAATATGAATTCTGCTCACAAATAGTTATAAAAAATATACTTAAAAAATAAAATGCACATACCTATAAATGCTTTTACTGATTTACACAAATCGGTCAGGGTAAGATGTCTGTCCAGGTCTTTTGGTCTGACAGTTACGATGGAATCGTTGTCACCACTGTCATCGTCATCAGCATCTTCATCATCACCTATACTTCCACTACCTGAATGGGGACAAGTTTCTGGAGCAGTAACTTCGTCATTATTTGTAGTTTCTGTTATAAAAGTATATAAATTGATTTTTTTTTTTTTACTTTGAAATAAACCATACCCTCAAGGTTAAAAATTACTTAACACTATATCAATGCTTTATCTGAAAACACGTAAGTAAAAAATGGAAATTATTAACAATAAAAAAACATGAAAAGGTTCAAAATTCAGACTTAGGTTTAGAATCAATGAGCATTAAAAGAAAGGTATCATTTCAGAGAGATTTAAAATGTTCATACCAATAACAATGATTGAATGACACACAAAAGTAGGGGCAGATATCAATGCGATGCAGAAGACACCAGAGTCAGGAATTCATGAGAGCTACTCTATATTGAAGCAAGTTTTAATCTTGGCCTACATGAACACAATGAATAATTTCCATGTATGAACATCAATTTTTCAAACAGATATTTTCAGCTATTGCGTTGCTTCTGTTGTTTTCAATCTTCTGCCAATTCCATTTGAAATTATTGGTTTTTACCTTCAATTTCAGCTGCGTTTACGTGTAGACCATCTCCACTCCCAAGTGATTTGTCTGTATCACTGTTTTTAGTCTCTTCCTCTATTTCTTTTTCTTGATTATCTTGATGTTCACTTACTCCAGCTTTGACATAACCTTATATTATATTGAAAAGGAAGACAAAATTAATTGAGAATACTGACAAAGTGTGACACGACATATTTTACTATTCTTTTCTCTTTTCAGTGAAACAAATTAACATCCATTTGAATCAATGGGGTAATCATATATTTCAACCTTTTTGCCAAAACCAAAAGACATGCATAAACTTGCATAAGAAATATTTTTAAAAGGAGAGAGAGAGAATCAAGAAAAAGTGGAATTTAGGTCTATCCTTGTTGAAAAGAGTCTTTTGACCCACCTTCTGATGTCATGCTGGACTCCAGGCCCTCAGAGCCCATGCTGGCAGTCAAGAATCCAATAGAGCTAGCTGTACTAGACTCCAATCCATTATTACTTCCACCATTATTTTCTGCCGTGGATCCATTATCACTAACTACTGCAAACGACTCGGAAGAGCCAGAGCTGTCTCCTAGCCGTTCCCTCTTTGCATATAATGCACTCATCTTTCCATAGTGGCTCTCAGCAAACGCTAATTCACTAGATGGTTGAAATTTAAAAGATGAATCAACACTTATCCGCTCATCTCGTAACAATTCCAAAATAGTCAGAGCACACAATTGGGCCCCAGCAGAATGGCCCATCAAAATAATCTTATTCTGGAAATATAGAAATAAATAACAATGCAGAATAAAAATAAAACAAAATTGGATTAAAACTATGAATTAATTAATATATATACTTATTTAGCGGATGTCCAATATTTTCAGCTCAATATACTTATTAAATCAATGTTTATCTGTGGCCTGTTCAGGTCATAGGACCCAAATTTTCATTTTACACACTTTTATATTTTTTGGTACCGAGTGCTACTAATGAGAACTCATTCATATGTGAGGTATAAAATGTCAGTGAAATGCCTTTCCTGGGATTACAATGCCAAAACAAGACACACAAGTTTTTCGATCATCACCAGCCATGTCTTTCATCCTACTTATAAATTTTTCTGAAAAAATTTAAAATAGTAAAGCTACAGCCATTAAAACTATAAATGACGACAAAACAGTTCAACAAAAATCGAATTGTTTTTATTTTTTGGCTTTTATTGTTCCTAATGTGACATAAAAATAAGTCTATAATTGACCAATCATGTCATACTAAGTTATAAATGATGAAAAATATTATGTTGCTAAGTTTCTCCAGAGTAAATTTTGAGAAAATGGAAGTTAACGTTCGAATCCAATTCTATAGATTATGAGCAGAATAAATTTCAGTATTCGGTTAGGATCCTTTTTTCATCATGGATGAAATGTCCATTCATGAGAACATGTAAATGTTAAAATTGTGTAAGCCATATTTTTTTTTTCTGTGATCGTGAAACGTCAAAACTTATTTTATGTGTACAAGTGGAAATTTGACACAATGAATACAACACGTTGTAACTTACAGGATCTCCTCCGTACTGATCAATGTTATCTACAACCCACGTGATGCAGTCTGCTATGTCCTGGACCATATCATCCACGTAGCCCTAAGGCATGGCAAACGATGAAAAAGAGAGAAAAGACAAAGTAACAAAGGGTTGATAAGAATTATCATTTTATCTTGTGATTTCCATCAATTTAAACAAAATTATATAATATATATATATATATATATATATATATATATATATATATATATATATATATATATATATATATATATATATATATATATATATATACAATGCTATCTTGAGTATTTATATAGAGCAATCTCTACTAAATGCGCTCAACAAGGGCTCCCTAGCCAACAGCAACATTTAACATGTAGGATGAGACATGGCGCCTGTGGGGCAATATTACAACTTTTCCCCCCAAAGAGACAATGCGGTTAACAGCCAGGTACACGTTTTACACCTGAGTATGATGAGAAAATGTGAGTAATTAGTGTTTTCCAAGGCTGAACTTTGAGCAGCTCAGAGTAGTTTTGTTTGTTTGTTTGTTGCTTTAGGTCTCTTCCAACACAATTGAGGTTATATGAGAGACCGCTGAAACAAAAAAAAAACAAGCAATCTAACAAAAATAGTACAAATGTAAATCAAAATCATAACCTAAAGATATCATAAGCTAAATTATAAATAACCAAGAACAAACAGGCAGAAGATTTACAGAAAAAAAATATCCCCTGTCAAAAATACAATCACAAACCAAAAAAGCAGGATAGGCTAGTAAAGAGAAGAAGAAACGACATCACTATTGGATCGTATACCCATGCGAACATCATAGGTATATGATTCAAGGGTGATGCTCCCATCCAACCACCCGCAGCTCAGAGTAGGACTTTCGGTCCGAAGGTAAATGTCTTACAACAGGACTATAAAGCCACATAACAAGTGAATCAAGATGACAATATTTTGTCAGGGTTTGTTTTTTTTTTCTCTTCCAGCACTTTTCTACACCTCTTATCACTGTGATCATCAACGAGTACATGTTTTATCTACATAAACTTCACTTCAAAATAATTGCATTTTCTTAGACTATTCTCCTATTGTAATTAAATTCAAAAGAAAAAGAAAAAAAGAGAGAGAGAGAGAGAGAGAGAGAGAGAGAGAGAGAGAGAGAGAGAGAGAGAGAGAGAGAGAGAGAGAGAGAGAGAGAGAGAGAGAGAGGGGGGGGGGGGGGGGGGGACAAATTCGTAATTGAAAAATAAAGAAGAGATTAACAAAAGGTGTTATTTAAAATTGACATAAATTGAAGAAGAGGGGAGAGTAACATATTAAAATTCTATATGCTTCATTTGCAATAAAAGCATACCATTACCTTTGGATATGTGGAATATGAGGGACAAACCACAACGCTGTTGGTACGACACATAAGCTGATGCGCCAACAAGCCGTACATGCTTTTGTCTCCAGAACTCCATGAGCCACCATAGACAAAAATGATGACGGGCGCCTTCTTATCAGAGGACTGTTTACCCCTCAATAGATGCAAATCCAAACAACAGTCATTTCTACCATAGGGAATACCCTATTTTCAGACAGTAGAAAATATTTGATGAAATACATGAAAGTTGACTAAAAAGCGATGGTCAAAAAATTAACTTTTACCATAAGTTGAGAAGATAAAAAGATTATATCTAACAATTACAATGTTTCAGATTTTTTTTTAAAAAGTACACATCTCAAGTTTTATTTTAAAAGAACCTAACTACACATTTTCAAAAGGGAATTCTGCAATGAATCTTTGCACATTTGTTTGTTAAAAGGCAGAGCTAAGAATTGTAAAAAATAATCAATTTGGGTAAGAAACTTTGGATTTTGATTTTAAAAAACCTTATGATGAGGAAACAAACTGAAACAATCAGTTACATTAAAACTTAATTTACAAAAAAAAGGGGCAAATCACCTTGAGTACTCTCTTCTTATCTGCATTACGATAGTAACTCTTCCATTTCAAGAACAGGAAAAGGAACTTTGACTTATCCTTGAGCATTTGATAAATGACATAATTAAGTCCTAACACTTTTCTAGGATTCAAAGCCCTGGTATATTTATCTTTCCTTTGAGGCCAGCCGTTAAGAATGCTGCTGACAATTGCCACAGTGTATGGAATGGATATGGCAACTGTGACAGCGGCAAGTGCTCCACGAAATATCCGTAGAATCATCCTTGTAGCTCTGTGGTGGACAGAGATGAAAAAAGAAAAAAAGAAGATAATTCAAAAATATATTCATATACTTGTCATGATATTGTTTATTGTTTAGAGATAGTTCTATTTGTCACTTTATGTTTGTAATTGATCTGTGTCTGTACTGTATTGTCTAACTCTTTGTGTTTTAATTTCTTTCCAGATCATGTCGATTTAAATGTTGAATAAAGCCTATATTTTGCATGGCAATTATTCGAATTACTTTCTAGTTTCACAACAATACTCATAAAAAAAAATTAAAAAAAACAAATAAAAAGAAAACAAACTATGCATTATATTGTGTATGTCCTCTGTTTTTTTCTGCACAGAACGGATATTTGTGTATAAAATGTTTTAGACAGTCGAGTTGGTGTTCGGTGATTTTTCTAAATTTTGTTGAGGCGAATTGCAATAAAACGGATCAGTAGAGTTAGGAACAGTCAATGATGGGGTTTGACGATGATGAAAAGTATTTACACTGATGAGATTGGGTGGGGGGGGGGGGGGGGGGGGGGTGAGGAGGGCGGGGACGACTGGGTGGTCTATGTCCATTCACAACAGTTTGCCTTTGTTTTCTTACCCCTCCTCGCTGACGACTGCTTGACGATTTTGGTTGTAAGATTAGATGATGAAAAGAATGAGAAGAAGAGAAGAGGAAATGAGAGTATTAATATTAATGTGGCTAAAAGATGAAATGAGAGATAAAGGAGAAAATGGGAGAAAGAAAGAAAAGAAAATAGGAGAGTGACAGCACTCCGTTCCATGACAATATTACCATTCCGTGACAGTTTATAGTATAAAGTTGATGGCACTATCCGTGGCAAAAAGAGGAAAATAAAGAGAGATAGAGAGAGAGAGAGAGAGAGAGAGAGAGAGAGAGAGAGAGAGAGAGAGAGAGAGAGAGAGAGAGAGAGGAGAAGAGAGAGAGAGAGAGAAGAGAGAGAGAGAGAGAGAGAGAGAGAGAGAGAGAGAGAGATAGAGAGAGAGAGAGAGAGAGAGAGAGAGAGAGAGAGAGAGAGAGAGAGAGAGAGAGAGAGAATGAGAGGATTAAACGTCATTCTGTGACAATGAATATGTCAATAAGTTTGTCCGTGGCAGTTAATAGTACATCATACATAGTTGACAAACCGACACAGTCCTTGGCAATTGGTTTGGTCAATAACTACCACAGCTCCGAAGTAGTTGACGATTTGTCAATACTCTTCAACAGTCGTAACGTCACTTCCTTCCTAATGACGCATGGTAATTTAGTAACACTGGCTCTAAACTATTGGAACAATGGCGGACGCCCGTATGAAATATTTCTCCGGCGAGCATAAAAGCGTATCCAGAGGAATAAAATATAAATTTGATCATGTTTTGACTTTTACACATTCTGATCACAAGGCATATGAAAAGTTCTAGCCAGTATGAAGAATAAAAAGTAATGATTTTCTTTGTTTAGAACCAAGATGGCCGCCGTTGCCGGGCGGCGTGATACCAGACTACTGAATCCAATTGTCAAGGTCCTTGGCCGTGTCCTCCCCAGAATAGCTGTGCATAAAAATGGTGCGTTGGCATTAAAAATAAAAACGCAACCAAAACTGAATGAGAATGTGAACGGTGCAGGAACGATGGATTATAAATGAAACATGGCACCGAATGAACAAACTTTCGCTGAAAATCCAAAAGTCAATAAATCTCCATCCTCGACAACTATCTGACCCCTGACTGACCTCATTGTGCTACCTGTACGAGCACTTTTGATTGGCCATTTTTTCAAACGATGTGCCAACTTTATTGGTGTCTTTAATCAAGCAATATTGAAGATTATGTTGTGTTAAAGAATTGTTTAAGATGTGAAAACAAAACGAGATAAAATCATATTTTATTATGATACAAAACTCATAACAATCATTTGAGCTGTTGATCGTTAAACCATAGACAAGTTTAGACATAAAAATTGTAAGAAGACCATAAAAAGTTTTGTTTTGTTCAGTGAAGTATTTAAATAATGTCACCGTACACCAAATATATTTTGGCTTAAAAGAAAGACAAGAGAATGCAGATTATAGTGCAATTAATTGCTTGATCAGTTAAGTCACCAAAAAGCCAAGTTACATGCTTGTAAAGTTGAATAATATCCATTCTTCACCAACCTACAAGTGCAAGTAGGCTAAGTATAGTGGAGTGTAGTGTTATCTCATATCAATAGTAAATGACCATTGAATCCAAATTAGTTTGTTAAGAGAGTTGCTTTTTAATACAGCACAAAGTATAGTGGCATGACTGACTAAATACTGCTTTCGGCCAGCAATGTCGTCCGATATTTCAGTTTTGGCTGTAGTGAAAATTCAATGTTTATTTGATTATAAATAAACAATGTTACTGATGCATGGTTTCTAGAGTCTATCATACAATCTACCAAGCATAATAAAGATTACTGTTAAATATTATCTTTTACTTCCTTTTTAAAATCATCCCTTGTGTTAGTGTCGGTCATTATGATGCAATGCTTGCCTTCGAAAAGCATTTTACATTTAACTAGTTTGATCAGCTATTACTTGAGATATATACACCGCAGTTCTATCTAAAGATTAAGAAGCAATTGTTGGTGTCCTTTAAATAATAGAGAACCCACGATAAACATTGGCTTTATGATATTTATGGTTTTAAAAGACTGCTATGGATTACACATAACAATATTAAGACATAATTCAAATTATTAACTTTGTCAGTAACTCAGTAACATAACATTCTTTCACTTTCAAGGATTTTAGCTGATTTCACTTCAAATGACTATAACTCAATAACCGTCCCTAAACTGGCAATTCTGTTTTCACTTTGATAAAAAAATAATATATGTTTACTATAACATAACGTAAAAAATCAAATCTCTACAGTGACATCTTAATACAATTAATATTTTATTCAATCTACTTTTGGTAAAATTCTAAATTCTAGGTGCCTTTCTATTCCATATCGTAATCATTTATTTCTGGATGAAATTCATTCGTTTAAAAGCAGTTTAAAAGAAGAAAGAAAGATCTTTATTATGTTTACGTTTAAGTAAACTGAAGAAAAACTGACTCATAATATGAACATTTTTTAGTCACAGAATAATTTTAAAATGCATGTTTTATGCATAATTTTGCTACTCGGTGATCTCCCCTAACTCAATCGCCTGCAGCGGTAATTCATTACTCAATGACAGCTTTATCTCTTGTAATCAGCAAGTGGTACCGTCGTTCAGGCCAGATCACAGAAACCGGGGTTCAGTTGTGCACGATTTTCGGTGCCGTGGAAAATTGATTTTCTGTTGACTGTTGATTTGAGAGAGAGGCAGATTAGATGGGGATGAGTCTGAGTAGTGTGCCAGTTTCTTAGACTTGGAACATAGATAAATAATGATAATGAATAGAAGATAGTCATAGTCATAGAGGCATAGTCATCAATCTAGACTCATCATAATCATACTCATACTGATCAATCATCATCATAATCATACTCATACTCTCATACTCATACTCATACCTTCTGCCTTCTACTTCTTCCTTGGCCTTGGATTTCAAGAGGGGAAATTCTAATTTCAATCGCCGAAATAATATGCTTTAAATTGGTCTAGAGGCACGTCCAAAAACCTTTTTAGAAGAGTAAATTTTCCCGTTTATTTTTTTAAAGGGGAATAAAATAATAACAGTTATAGTTATGAAAACTAAGGACAAAGGTTGTTTACGTTAGTGTAAGAGGGCTGCCATCTTGTATGTTAAAAAGATTGAATTCAATCAGCTTCAATATAGCTACGGAACAAATAAAATACAGTGACAACTTTTGGCCGGGCAACACCTAAAGAATCATTTTTTTACCCAAAAAAAATAAAATAAAAATAACAGTTTTAAGAGCACAGGGTGGGTTCAATCTCCCAAGATTTTTTCCTACATTTTTTATATAGACGTTTTTCCAAAACGAAAAGGGGGCCAATTTTCTAATCAAAATATTTAGTGATAGATTTTATTGTAAGATATAGAACAGTAAAGTTGGTGCCCCAAACGTAAACAAATCTCGAGAAGCACTTGGCAAACCACATGTTCCTGTCTTGACAGCTCACGTTCCAATGTAAATAATAGAAAGAAAATAACCTTTAAAATTTGGCTGTTAGGTGGCAAAAGAAACACATATTCATAAATACTCGATCATGCATCAAATAATGTCTAGATATGGATATTTTATGGAACAAAAGGTAAAATTTATCAAAAGTTACGTTTATCTATTTTTAGACCAGAGCAAATTATTGCGCTGGTGTGAACAAAATGAGAATTATTCGGAGCCTGATTTTCATAATAATTTAGTCTTATATTATTATTTCTGCAACTGTTAGATTTTATGTAAACATATTTTCAATACTGAAAGTGTATTGCCTACAACTCAAACTACAAAATTGGGAGACCTAAATTGTGCGTAAATTATTCCGGTCCCTAACGGAAATCACTAGCAACTTGTTATTGTTTACGTTTGGGGCACCAACTTTACTGTTCTATAGAATAATATAAATACACACCCAACTCATTAATACTCTCATGTGAATTTTAAAATTGTGACGAGGACACTTTCACAGTGTAACTTTGGTGTGTTGATATGAATAGATATAGAGTGGTATGTCCTCAAAGACAACTTAAACCTCGGAGTTTATTACCTGAAACACTGACCGTACAAGAAGAAACCAAGAGCAAATTAAATTATGTCCAGGTCAGACGCAGACAATGGCGATGTGTTGACCATGCCCTTTTGGAAGGAGCCATGTAACTTAACCAAGCAAGCTCTCGAATGGAACCCGCAGGGCAAGAGGAAATGGGGTCATCCAAAACAGACACGCGTGCTAGACTAAGGTAAATGTTGTAACAACAACATAACAATATGTAGGGATCTCTAGCCGTAAACAATCGTACGGCTAGTGACCTTGGCAATGGTCATTCCTACTTCCGCTCTGCCTCGTCCCGAGCTGACCCGGCTCATATAAAGCCGAGTGGACCTCTCGATAGGACACACTTCTTCACACTTACCGACACACTTGACACTTCACACTTACCTACACACTTCTTCACACTTACCGACAGACTTACCTAGGACTTACCTACAGACTTACACACTACACTTACCTACAGACTACCTACTGCACACTTCAAGCTCTACACTAAACTATCTACCATACCATATCTGTTGCGACCATACCTATCTACCATTACGACTAACTAGATTCAGGGTAAGCCATATTTTTATACTAACTATAACTTTATCTATTTAATATCTAGTTTTAACTCAGTAATTCCGTGATTCACCGGCCATCTGGACCCATCCTAGCCATGGAGTCCTACAGCCAGAATACCGAGTTCTGGCAATCACGGTAGTTACTACAATGGCGTCACGAGCAGGATACTTTTTTCTACTTTTTACATTATCCATTTTATTAATTCCTACCGTCGTATTTCGTTGAACGGGAGTTCGAATTTCGTTGATTTTTACCGTGTGTATACTTCGTTATTTTTCATCAGGAATTTTCTATTATGATTCTTATATTCAATCTTGAATGAATTCTGTGATATGTATGACCACGCCCCCTTCCCTTTTCTTTCAGTTGTAGGTAATTTCAGTTCGTGAATTTTGTTTGATCGTGTCAAGGTCGTCCTTGTCCTTGACTCCAAGGTCACACCTCTCTGGTGACCTTGTGGACGGTGTCATGTTTCATGATTTTTTTTTTTAAATTTTTTTTTTACATTTGATTTCTTTTTTATTCTTTTTACTGGAAATATTTTTTGTTGTTTTGTTATTGCCTATAACTGTGATTAGTGATTAGTTTATATCTTTGGTAATTTATTGTGAATTCTTGTGATTTGCTTTGTCCTTGACTTGACTTTGTTTACTGCTTATGACTGTGATTAGTTGAATTCTTGTGATCTGATCTGTCCTTGAATTGATTTTGCTTGTCCAGTGCTACATTGTGATTGTGGTTACTCTTTCTATTGATTTTATTATATATCTTCAGTTATTCTTTTTCTTTCACACACCTTCCTCTTCTGAGAGGAAACCTTGGTGATTTGTGAAGTTCATTTTTATTATTTTTTAAGTCTGTTTTTTTTTCTTGATTTGTTGTTTGATGATCACTCGGGCCCGGCAGCATGGTGCGGTGAGATGTTGGAGCATGATCCGACCATGGCTGCAGCCTTGGGGAGTGGTCTATCTTTTAACAGACCGTACCTATTTTCATATTTAATATACTTTTGATTTATTGTTTGATGGCTACTCGGGTCGGGCAGCATGGTGCGGTGAGATGTTGGAGCATGATCCGACCATGGCTGCGGCCTTGAGGAGTGGCCTATCTTTCAATAGACCATACCTAATTTTTTATTTTAGTATTTGTATAATTTTGATTTATTGTTTGATGGTCACTCGGGCCAGGCAGCATGGTGCGGTGAGATGTTGGAGCATGATCCGACCATGGCTGCGGCCTTGAGGAGTGGCCTATCTTTCAATAGACCATACCTAATTTTTTATTTTTGGTATTTGTATAATTTTGATTTATTGTTTGATGGTCACTCGGGCCAGGCAGCATGGTGCGGTGAGATGTTGGAGCATGATCCGACCATGGCTGCGGCCTTGAGGAGTGGCCTATCTTTCAATAGACCATACCTAATTTTTTATTTAGTATTTGTATAATTTTGATTTATTGTTTGATGGTCACTCGGGCCAGGCAGCATGGTGCGGTGAGATGTTGGAGCATGATCCGACCATGGCTGCGGCCTTGAGGAGTGGCCTATCTTTCAATAGACCATACCTAATTTTTATTTAGTATTTGTGTAATTTTGATTTATTGTTTGATGGCTACTCGGGCCATGCAGCATGGTGCGGTGAGATGTTGGAGCATGATCCGACCATGGCTGCGGCCTTGAGGAGTGGCCTATCTTTCAATAGACTACACATGAATTATTTGTATGTTGCTTGTCATGGCTTTTGATTTGATAGTTCTTTGAGCATTTAAATTTTGATTTATTGTTTGATGGTCACTCGGGCCGGGCAGCATGGTGCGGTGATCTGTTGGAGCATGATCCGACCATGGCTGCGGCCTTGGGGAGTGGCCGATCTTTCAATAGACCATACATAGTTACTTGTGCATTAATTTACTTCATTTTGATTTGTTGTTTGATGGTCGCTCGGGCCGGGCAGCATGGTGCGGTGAGATGTCGGAGCATGATCCGACCATGGCTGCGGCCTAGGGAGCGACTATCCTACAATAAACAACCCCATGTTATTATTGATCATTGCTTTGTGGTTTTATTGGTTGGAGGTCACTCAGGTCAGAGAGCATGGTGCAGCGAGATGTTGTAGCATGACCTGACCATGCTGTGGCCTCGAGTGACAGACCAGCCAATAGATAGTGTTAGTTCCCTAGGTTTGCTTTCGAATGGCCACTGTGATTGGGCAGCATGGTGCAGTGACATGTCGGAGCATGTCCTGACCATGGCTGCAGCTGTGGAGATGACCACTCGGAAGCAACCATCTGATGATAGTTTGGATTCACTGAGTTTGATGGTCACTCGAGCTTGGTGGCCAGCGCAGAGAGATGTTGGTGCATTATCTGTTGCGACCAAGGTTCGAGTCGGAGGACCTAACTCTCAGTGAATCACATGATACAGATTGTGATGTTTATGCTCAGGTCGCACACCATGGGTCAGTGAAGTGTTGGTGCACGACATGGCCATGACCGCGACCTGGAGCAATTGTTTTATTGTGAAGATGTATAGATTGTTGTTATCATTAAATTACTCTGTGATCTTTACTCTATTATATACAAATGCTTCATATATTATATTTTTACATTTGCTTGCTTTGGCATGAGCTTGGCCTAATTATATTGTTTTGGCTTCATGCTTGTGCTAGTTTTATTACTTGGCTTTAAGCCCGCTCGATTTTGTTTTGTGCTTTTAGCTTGCATTGATTGCTTGCATGGCGTAATAGTTCCTTGAGGTTACACTATAATTTGCTTCTTTGTTACTGACACTGTTTCCCATAGTCTATTCTCAGAAGATTAGGATAATCGTGTCAGTGGATATCATCATGGTGAATAAATTCTAATGGACTACTGCTCTTTTGAGCAGCCCATGGATTATTGTCTCTGGGCAGACTGCCAGACAGTTCGTCCTGCCCTATCAGGAGAGTATAGATGACCAAGAAAGACTTCTGTAGTTCCAAGAACATCGTTAAGTTTATGAAGTCTCTGCAGCCTCAGGAAGCCAATAATTATTAATTTACACTCATGGTGCCCAAAATGGAAGATACCTTCACTGATGCTCCAGAACCCAATGACCCTTTCGATACCGACGACCACTGCTGATATAAGAAATAAGGAAGCCTTGGCACTAGGAGACAGTGGGGATTCGAACCCAGCACCAGAGTGCAGAAATGTAAAGAAGCCCCACCATCTAGACTGCATTCAGGACGAGGGGGGGCCTATTTGAATTCAACAAGCTGCCATTTGGACTCTGCAATTCTATAGCACCTACAGCAGAGTAATGGACCTCGTCTTGAAGGACTTACACTGGAACTCTGTCTTGGCCTACTTGGACGACATCTGTGTACTGGGGAAGTCCTTCCAGGACCACTTCAACAACTTGAGGGAAGTGTTCACCAGACTTCGTGCCTTCCGGCTGAAGCTCAAACCCAGGAAATGTGAGCTCTTCAGGAAAGAAACTAAACTTCTTGGTAGGAAGGTAGGAAGAAACCAGTTGTCTATGACAGAGGAATCAATTGCCACTGTACGGAATCGGCCAGCACCTACGTCATTAAGGGAATGGAGAAGGTTTTGGGCTTAGCTAATTACCACCGCTTCTTCGTAAAGGATTTTGCCGGAATATCAGAACCCCTCGCACGACTTCTGAGAAAGAAAATTTTCATCTGGGGTGATGAGCAGCAGGCAGCCTTTGAGGAGATCAAGCTACGCCTTACTTCCCCACGGTCTTGGCCATTCCCACTACGACAGGCCACTTCATCCTCGATACTGATGCTTCAGATTGCGCCATCGGAGCCGAGTTGATTCAGATCCAAGAAGAGGAAGAGAAGGTGATTGCATATGGGAGCTTCACCCTGACACCCCTTCAGCGGCGCGATTGCACTACCAGGAAGGAGCTACTTGCAATTGTGCGCTTTACCAATCACTTCCGTCACTGCCTCTTAGGCAGCGAATTCACTGTACTAACGGATCATCGCTGCCTTACTTGGCTCATGAACTTCAAGAGGATTGAGGGCCAACTGGCCCGATGGATCGAAGAACTCAGTCAATACAACATGAGGATAGTTCCCGCTCTGGTTCACTGCACATGAATGCTGATGCCTTATCTCGACCTCCCACGACGGACACTTGCCAACACTACCGTCCTCACAAGGCGTTATCAGAATTGCCTTGTGGCGGATGCACATATTGCGCCCGAACACAGGAGAGATGGGGAACCTTTGAATCAGAAGTAGACTACGTCGTCCCCCTCGGGTCCCCTGACACAATTGTCACCGGGTTGGATATTATAAACGAGGGCGGACGTAGAACACAACTCAGAAGATTGGACGACACTGCCCGAATGACGTCAGGAAGGAACTGCACTATCCCCCTCGGGTCCCCTGACACAATTGTCACTGGGTCGAATATCATAAACGAGGGTGGACGCAAAGTGCGACAGATCAGAGGATTGAACAACTCTACCCGGATGACGTCAGGAATGAGCTGTGCTGTCCCCCTCGGGTCCCCTGACACAATTGTCAATGGGTTGAATATTACAAATGAGGGTGGACACAAAATACAAGTCGTAAGACAAGACGACTCGACACAAGTTGGCCTTGATGACATTGACATGGAGGATGTCAGGAAGCTGCAGTCGGATGATCATCACATTACCCACCTGCTATTATGGTTGAAATTAGGAGCAGACCCAGAAATGTCGGACTTGATGCTGTCTGGCCAGGAAGAAAAGTTCTACTGGGTACACCGCAACCTGTTCTTCCTGATCGATGGAGCCTTATACAGAAGAGACGAAGGCCCACGAGACATCCTTGTCATACCTACGCCTTTAACAAATTGATGTTAGGAAGGGAATTGAGCACACCGGTGGAATTGGTTATACCAGGGAAACCCACAGTCTCCTGAAGATTATGTCAACTCTCTACAGCAGGGGTTAGAGATAGCCCATGAGACTGCGAGAACCACCCTCCGAACTGAGCTCAAGAGGACGAAGAGGGACTACGACATCAAAGCCCACGTCCATTCCTTCAAGAGGGGACAGGCGGTTTATTACCTGGTTAAATCGAATGTGAAAGGAAAGTCCAGCAAGCTGAAACCTGTATGGACTGGACCAGCCATCATCTCCACGGTCCTGACCCCCGCCACATACATTGTCAAATTCAGGAACTCGGAGATTAAGACAGTCAACCATGACCACCTTAAGCCATGTTGGGACCGGACTATCCCAGCCTGGATCCGAAAGGAAAGGGAGGCCATCGAGTCTGGCCAGGAAATTACTTACTGTACTTGTGGAAAGCCGGACGATGGAGACCTCATGGTTGCGTGTGACAGGTGTTTCGACTGGTTCCACGGCAGGTGTGTCAACCTGACGAGGAACGAAGCGAGGCAACTGAAAACTTTCATTTGCCCATCCTGTTCTCACTAATCTTTTTCTTTAATCTCCGCAGATGACCTCTTTCTCACGGGATGTAACCCTCTTCCGGGATTTCCTGCGATTCCGAGAAGAGATGCCGAGAGCGGCCGGCAGGCGCTCTCCTCCGGGGCGTAACCCGGAGCACGCGATTCGAAATCGCAGGCAACCCTGGAGACGCTCGAGGACA
This sequence comes from Berghia stephanieae, assembly GCF_034508935.2. Taxonomy (NCBI): domain Eukaryota; kingdom Metazoa; phylum Mollusca; class Gastropoda; order Nudibranchia; family Aeolidiidae; genus Berghia; species Berghia stephanieae. The sequence goes on from NC_088364.1 coordinate 85,191,803, forward strand.
CCCCCAATCACCTCGAGGCTTGGGAATAGATCCCGGACCTCCCCTGTCGCCTCTAACTCTAACCAGGAACGGAGGCCCCGTGACCGTAGGAGACGGTCCCGCTCGCCCCGTCGGGCCCAAAGAACGAGTACCCCGGCCCGACAGAGCCGCGACCGGCCTCCCAGCAGGCGTAGGAGGGAGAACCAGCAAGAGCAAGCCGACCGCCGAGACAGATCTCGCCGCCGCCGGGGGGACTTCCGCAGCCTGCGGAATCAGCTTAAGAGGGCCAGGCAGGAGCTGGCCTCCCTCCGGACCGAGGCGGCTGAGGTCACCCGTCTCCGGGAAGAGAATAAAAGAATGAAGGAGAGAGAGCCCTCGATGGAGCTGTCCCTCCACAGCTCTGTCTTAGACAGCTAGGTGCTAGGGCGAGCAACCATGTAAATAGATTTAATTTTGCCCCAGCCCCAGGAAAGGGCTTTCCTTTTATTTTAGCCCTAGGTAAGGGCCTTCTTTATTTTTTGTTCGGCCCTAGGAAAGGGCCTTCCTTGTTTTATTTTACCCCCCTTTTTTGTTGCTACGCCCTAGGTAAGGGCTCCTCTCCTTTAGTTCACTGTAATACCGAGAGCTCCAGAAAGGTGCAGGTGAGTACCCCACATCCAGCCACCCTGCCCTTTTTGAGGGGAGAGCAGTGTAGGGATCTCTAGCCGTAAACAATCGTACGGCTAGTGACCTTGGCAATGGTCATTCCTACTTCCGCTCTGCCTCGTCCCGAGCTGACCCGGCTCATATAAAGCCGAGTGGACCTCTCGATAGGACACACTTCTTCACACTTACCGACACACTTGACACTTCACACTTACCTACACACTTCTTCACACTTACCGACAGACTTACCTAGGACTTACCTACAGACTTACACACTACACTTACCTACAGACTACCTACTGCACACTTCAAGCTCTACACTAAACTATCTACCATACCATATCTGTTGCGACCATACCTATCTACCATTACGACTAACTAGATTCAGGGTAAGCCATATTTTTATACTAACTATAACTTTATCTATTTAATATCTAGTTTTAACTCAGTAATTCCGTGATTCACCGGCCATCTGGACCCATCCTAGCCATGGAGTCCTACAGCCAGAATACCGAGTTCTGGCAATCACGGTAGTTACTACAAATAACAATAACAAAAACAATTCCAATCAGAGCCTTTAGGCCCATGGAACCGGAGTTTATCCCGGTTTCTATAGCGTGAAACTGACAATAGCAATTTCTTAATCACTTAGGATAGAACTCTAAGTACTTTCCGCTAGGTCTAAGAGACCCAGCTGCCCACTCACTGCTGGGTAGACAGGGGTGTCAGAAAAAAATCTCGACCACCCGGAGTCGACCTTGGTTCCTTTGCGTTTGAATGAGTACTCGACCAATTGAGCTGTCGGGAACAAAAATAACAACAACAAATAATAACAAAAACAACAAGACATAAACGATGAACTAAAGAATATTTGTTTTAATTTAGTTTTACACCTTGAAATACAAAATTTAGATTTATCACCTCTTGTAAAAGTAACAGGAGAGAACGTAAAAAGAACCATTGGATCCACATCATACTGAGAATGAATAATTTTATAATATGGCTGAACTACGCCACTACCACATCATCTCATTCATCTGTGGTGTTTCAATCATCCTGTTTTGTTGATAAAGGGGAAATCCGAAACGTTCATTTTATCTGTATTTGTAATTAAATTGAAGCTTACATTCAACTTCACGTTATTATTTAATATGGCTGAATTCAATTCCCACGACGCGTGCTATGTTTAACACTTGGGAGATGTGGAGCTGATAATCTTTCTCGTACGACATGGATTCCAACTCAAATAGCAAATCTTGTTGCTCCCCTTTTCACATTTTCAGTGTTCATTGATTGTTCTTTTACACGGGGATCCAAACACAGATTCCATATTCTAGGACTGGCCTAACAATTGTCTCGTACAACGGTACAAACATATTTTTATCATGATAATATGTACATTTTCTATAAATTATTTTTAATAAACGGTTAAACTTAGTAATACAATCATTGATATGTATGACAAAAATGTTCACTGGGTCAAATATTCACACCAAGACCCCTCTCAGGTTCTGTCACAGACAACAGTTCTGCACAGCAAATGCCAGTATGATAATAGTCATGACAAGAGTCATTTGTTGTTGTTTTTTTTATATGCAAAACCTAACACTGTGTCTAAATTAGATTTTATTTGCCATTCCATAGACCACCTACAATAGAGCCAATATTATTATCTTCTTGAATAATCAAGTGTTTATCAGAATCTGCCTATTATATGGTCCATGTGGTCTCGTGGTATGACACTCGCTTTCGGATCGGAAGGTCCTGGGTTTGAGCCTCGCGATCGGCGCATAGTTGAGTCCTTGGAAAAGACTCTTTACTCACATTCTCTCACCGTACTCAGGTGTAAAATGAGTACCTGGCCGTTAACAGCGTTGTCTTTGTCCGAAAAATTGTAATATCGCCTAACAGGGGTCGTGTCCCGTCCTACATGTTAAATGTTACTGTTGACCAGGGACCCCTTGCAAAGTGCTTTGAGCACATTTAGTGGATATTGCTCTTTATAAAGCTCAATTTTATTTTTAAGATATCTTCGTGTCATCGGCAAATAATTTACAAGTTGAAGAGAGTTACATCTGGTAATTAATATATTATATATAGTAAAAGGCAGTGGACAAAAAAACACTACCACCAATTAAAACAGTCTTAAAATCTGATATGTTACCCTTTACAATGAGCCGTTGCCTCCTAGTGAAAAAACAAAAACAAAACAACACTTTTAATCCCATCAACAACATTCCCTATCATTCCGTATAATTCTATCTTTAAAAAAAAAATCCTGAGGGACAAAGTCGAAAGCCTATCGGAAGTCAAAATATACTAAAGCTATGCTTTTGTCATCATCAATCATTTAAGAAAATCTTTCATCGCATCACATTCAATAATTTGAATATTGCATTTACAATTTTTTTTTTAAAATCCATTGTGAACCCGCCATGTCTGGGACTATAGACAGGTTGGTGCTGTAAAATAGTTTTATAGATAATTTGAAATTATAGAATGTGCCTCTTATCACATTGGCGATGAGCAAGGTTGGTAGTACAATTATGTGGTAGCATAAGACGCTTGCATTGTGCATAACTTTGCTACGGTTTAAATTATTATGCTATACAGAGAACCTTCCAATAATGACTTATGACGAAGGCAAAGGAAGGCTCTGATCCTTATGTCCGTCTCCGATAAGAGAGAGAGAGAGAGAGAGAGAGAGAGAGAGAGAGAGAGAGAGAGAGAGAGAGAGAGAGAGAGAGAGAATTATATAGTAGAAAATATTGTTCAGCAAATTACTATAAATTGTGGTTAATTTGAAATCTGATCAAAATTCCTTTGAAATGTGGTGTACCCCAGGGGTCAGTTCTTGGACCTGTGCTCTTTTTTCTTTACAAGCATCCTCTTTCAAAGGTTATTGGTGTTTGGACCTGTCCTACCACCAATATAAAATACAAAGCTGTTAGGAACTAAGTATACAAAAAAAAAAAAAAAAAAAAATGTAATAAGCACGTGTGAAAAATGCATATTGGGTATCAGCTATTGGATGGGCAGGAATAGATTATCGCTTAATGACGACAAAACGGAGGTGATGTATGTATTGAACAGGAGATTATGGAACGAGACTTAAGTGAAAGCTGGGGTGTGTCATTCGATGTTGATGATAAGGTCAGCATCTTGGAAGATTTTAAGATTCGGAACCTTCGATGGAGTACCAAATTAAGACACTCATCCAATCGTTAATCTGTCAGTTGAAAAATCTTTTGATTTTTTTTCTGCAGTACCTCTCTGAGGATGTGACCATAGAACTTGTCGTTTCCCATTTGTTTTCAAAGCCGGATTACTGCAATGCTCCGTCGTTTGGTGTTTTCGGAAAATATGCTCTTGTAGACTGTCCGAAATAGTACTGTCAGACTGGTCTTTCGAAAGAGGAAATTTGACTCTGGCACATCTTTACTACAAATATCACACTAGCTGCCTGTTGAAAATTGAAAATAGGTCAAATTAAAAGCATGTGTCGTAGTTTATCGCAATCTATTCCGCCACATTCATTAAGTGAATACCACGGTCCTGTAATGATAGTTTGCCTCTTGTGGAAGTCACACTGAATATTTTTTACTTCTTATATACATATTCAAAAGCAGCCTGTTCTCCGAACGTTAAAAAGACTCACTGAGAATGGATGAGAATGAATGTGGCATTTGAGTTTTCGTTTTCAGAAAAGCGGTATTTTGCACCTTCTCCAAATATGAAAGGGGCATGTTTCTGACTATCATAAGGCATTGGCATTTCGCATCTTATAAATTTTCCAAATGTTATACATTTATAATGTCCAGGGGGTGGGGGGGGGGGAGGTGCGGGGGAGGGCGTGAATTGGGAAATCGGAATAAAATCATTAACACTGTTAAAGTTTTGTAAAAATTTCAATCTTAGTTAAAAGTTCAATCTGCCTTTTTAGAATTCATCCAATGACCCCATCCGTTTGGTTCTCTCACGCATTCGTACCAAGGCAGGATCAAAATCCTTTACTTATTTTGGTCGGTCTTTATGGAACAGTCTTCCACAGAGCATTCGGGAGTCCAAATCATTGTCGATGTTCATGAAATAATTTTATTTTTTTATTTCATGTAATTTCTTGAAATTGATTATGACCATACCCTGCAGTGTGATTTTGCTTAACACATTATGTTGGGTAACTCACGAGTTGAAATGGTTTTTTTTTAAATAAATGTCTATATCTTCCTTAATGTCTCCATCTTTCTGTGCTCAGAGCACATATTTTCTGTAGCTCAATAGCTTGGCTATGCCTTTCCGTCTCCGCATTGAGCCAGCAGCGACCTTTCAAGCGGAAGTCATTAAAACAAGAAGCATCAAAGATGGCTGCAAAACTGTCATAATGTAGAATATCACCACTTCAATAAATGCCTTCTAGTAAAGAACCAGCATGGCACATCGATGCAAATTTTGTAAAAGTTCTATTAGTTTTAAAAGCACCGCTGCTTCTAGGGCACGTGGCGGAGTCATAGGTCAAGAAAACTTCAGCTTCAGTTGGGTCCGGCAAGTTTGTAATTGTTTTAGACATGTTGAATTGTGCACTTTCTGGTACTAACAATTGTTCGGTATCCATTTTTGTTGTCCACGTGAATGTTGTTCCAGGAGGAAATGAAATCCACAATGATTTCTTATCGTACCAAGGCTCCTGATCTTGATCGGGGTTGTCATGAGCTACCGGTAAAACGACCCTGTAAAGATATTTTGTCTCGTTTGGAAGCTGTACTACAATTTTTTTACTTATGATATATTCCACACCAGCCTGATTTCCGGACTTAAAATTAGCAAGAAGCTGATGAAAAGACCCACTGAGAATGGATGTGGCATTTGAGTTTACGTTATCAGAAAAGCGGCATTTTGCACCTTCTCCAAACATGAAAGGACCTGGTTTCTGACGAAAAGGTATTGGCATTTCGCAGCTTATAATCTTTCCAAATGTTATACATTTATAAAGTCCATGAGGATGAGGAAGAATCGCGATTTGGGAAATCGGAAGAAAATTAATAGCACTGTCAAAATTTTGGAAAAATGTGATCTTAGTTAAAAGTTCAATCAGTTCTTTGTCATGAGTGACACAAAATACAGCCGTTTTGTCAATGATACTTTGTATGCTCTTCGTCATCTCACTATAAACATCCAGATTATCAAGTAAATTTTCAATGTGTTGTAATCCAACACCATATACATATTTCACTGTGTCATCTAAATCGTGTAATAGTTCACACACCACATGGTCCGCTTCTGAATTGTCAAAGACAACGTGTGCAGCAGTTAAGACAATCACAATAAGAAATTCGGTCTCGGGATGTTCAGAAGTTCTACATTCGTGGCATGGACACACTGTGTCCGTTACGACAGATTCTCTACTGCCAACTATGAGTCCTGCCCCAACCCTTCTCACACTTGAACTGCCCATAAAACTAAAACAATTGTAAGGGTAGGACGAAATGTTTTTTGGAAATACAAAGGGACGATTGAGACTGGTGTAGTTCAAGGTGACATTCACTGGAATCGCACATAGATGTTTTAATTCATTTAGTTGCTTCTCTGTCCGGTAGCCATTTGGAAGGTGATCAATCTTTAACTCGGCGTTGGGAATAATAAATGTTGGGCGACCAGGATTTTTTGAACGGTTTTCATATAGCTTGTTGGTATCTGGTCCTTCTTCATATATCAGCTCGCATTCAGGAATTACTGTGGAGTCAGAGAAATAAATTATGACGTCAAGCTGATTTTGTACAAGTTTGACAAAAAATTATGAAAAACCGGAAACGGAAACGACGCTTGCTTATTTTTAAAATCACTGAATCCCAAGGGTCTGTCTAATGCCAGATGATGTAAATTAACTACATGGCAGCAGCCTCTTATGGTTCACACTACTATGTTATGACGATCGACCCAATCAGCAAAGTCCGGTCCGCATTCGTGCACCGTCGCGAACCCGCCGGGTAGCATCGTCACAACACACCTTTCGGCTAGATGCTCTGCCGTCTCGGGTTCTTGCCCACAGCGGGGACATGTTGGACAGGTAGCCGTTAGGCAGCTCCTCGACCGAAGCCGATTCGCAGCTACCCAGTGTCTCTTCTTACTGGTATCAAAGCATGGCAACTTCTCATGGCCAAAATGACCGGCAGGAGGAAATATGAGGGTATCAAGGTAAAGAGAAAAAAACTCACTGTCACCCATAATAAGAAACGTTTAAAATTGAATAATAATCAACAGATTCATCCCGACATATTGTAGTTTTGAGGAGGCGTCACAAATATAAATTGATTAAAGATAATATTATTTTAGCAATCACAGCCACGTTATGCATAATAATTTTATTGTTAAAATATCAACATGCAAATACACGCTTGAATAGGTTCTGGGTGCAACGTTTGTCGATAATAATAATAATAATAATAATAATAATAATAATATAATAATGATAATAATAATAATAATAATAATAATAATAATAATAATAATAATAATAATAATAATAATAATAATAATATGAATATAAGTCAATAGGTGCGGCTTTGTCTCGCCTGTAGGTCCCTGGTTCAAGTTCAGATGTTGGTTTAGTCCTTGGAAAAGGCTTTTTATTTACATTCTCTCATACTTCAAGGAAGTATGTGGCAGGTAACAATGTTGCTTTTGCCGAAAAAAATGTAATATCATCTTATAGTTATATATCACGTCTCGCCCAAGATGTTAAGCCTTGATGTTGACTTTGGCTATCTAGAAAAGCGCTTTGGGTGAATTTAGTGGACATTGCTCTTGACAAGAGCTCAATTCCTTAACCTTCTCCTTACCACCTACAGCAAAATCGTCGCATTTGTTACGACACAATATACATTTATCTTATTCAGATTAATTTTGTACGTCACAAACTTTGAAGAGCGATTTTTGTTTAATTAATAAGAACATAAAGTTGTTTTGTAGAGAGCTTGTTTGAGTGTAAAAAAATCCATGTTTCTCCTGGGTAAGCCTGACGTTCTTGGAAAATACTGAAAATGATGGGTAAGGAGAGGGTCAAGGGTAATCTTTCGATTACTTACAGGGAGTATTGTCAAGTGGTTTAGTTATTTGACCAGAGTTTTGTGACGTGCTCTTATCCACCGCCTGACTTGAAGTCCGTGACTTATTCTGACCCATTCCCTGTTCAATGTAAACAATGGAAATGAATGTCATTAAAAACATTTTTATACAAGAAGACGACCACGATTATTTTAATGATGGTGAAGACGATGACGACGCTGACAACGATGATAACGATGAAAATGTGACGATGATGATGATGATGATGATGGTGATGACCGACATGATGATGATGATGATGATGATGATGACGACAAATATGATGATGATGATGATGACCAATATGATGATGATGATGATGATGATGATGATGAGGAGGAGGAGGAGGAATAGGAGGAGGAGGAGGAGGAAAAAATAAAGAAGAAGAGGAGAAAGCGGAGGAGTTGAGTAAAAGGCGAGTAGGGGTAAGAGAGAAAAGCGAGAATGAGGAGGAGAAGATGAAGAAGAAGAAGAAGAAGAAGAGGAGGAGGAGGATGAGGAGGAGGAGGCCGGAATGAGGAGAAGGGGACACTGGTATTGCTGTCAAAATGAAAATGATAGAATTTAAACGAGATAAGATATAATATTGAGGTAACGCTACATGTAGGTTGATCGCTGAATGACCGACTGACCAAATCCTTTTCACATTGAATCACAATAAGTATCTACATAAAATACTATTTTCTAAGAATTTGGATCTTTGTTTAAAAGGGCTATTTTGCAAGTACATAGTTGAGGAATCTCGAGGATACAATAATCCATTTACTATTTAAGAAATCTAATGTAAGCAGACTAATAAAAGTATATTATATTATATTATGTAGTATGTATTATATACTTTTACGCTTACTTTAAAGAGCAAAAACTAAGTCACTGAACATAGTATCTAACTGTCGTCCGTCCACACTACGAATTATTATCATGAATACAGAATGTTAATTTATTTAGAAAGATATCAGTTGATATCAGCTCGATGCTTTGTTTATCTTTTGATTATCCGAGTCTCATGTTCTAAATGAGGTCATTGTTGTGGACCCGTTACGGGGAAATACGGGTTTATAAATAGACAATTATTAGCTTCTCCAGCGGTGTTGTCCGCAGTGTAAGCTGGGAACTCTATAATAATTAATTTTCTCGTTGGACTTGATAACTGCGAGTTTATTTTTTATGTAATAAACAAAATGAAAATGAAATGAGCGCTTTTATGCTCTATATAAAGGTCACTTCTTCTTCTTCTTCTTCTTCTTCTTCTTCTTCTTCTTCTTCTTCTCCTTCTCCTTCTTCTTCTTCTTCTCCTTCTTCTTCTTCTTCTTCTTCTTCTTCTTCATCATCTTCTATCATTGTATTATTATCATTATATATATTTTTTTAATAGCTAGGAACATTACTATATCGCATTTCCACGAATTGTTGAAAAGACAAAATTAATATTTCTTGACTAAAAGAGTAAGTGAAGCACCACAAGGTTATGCAATTATGGGCTAGATTTGATATCATAAACATTGCTGTAATGGACGATATTTTGCATTGGTTTGAAAGTATTTCTTCCATTACAACAAAGAGTCCAGAACAATAAATTTTGGATTATCAGACCTGCAAGCATGTCGGCTACAACAAGAGACCCTCAATGCCCTATAGGGAATGAGATTAGCGGAAGAGTAGCGTCCCTTGATTGGAAGTCACGAGCGGAAAAGTTATTAGAGAGAGAACGTCATGTTGGTTGTACGGCATGAGACACTTCACCGAAAGCGAGGACGAGAGAGACGCATGCGCAAAACCATTTTGACGTTCTCTCTGAAGGTGACGTCCAATCAAGGGACGCTATTCTTCCGCTTATCTCATTCACTATTTGCCTTCGGATGGGCCATTTATAGTTTGGTAAATTGAGAGATAAATAGCAATGTGAAATTGAATGTAAGCTTCAATTTAATATACGAAAACAGATACAATGGACGTACCGGGTTTCCCCCTTAAACTGTTTTCGAATATTAAATTGAAGCTTACATTCAATTTTACATTGTAATTTATTTCTTCGAGCTTCGAGCTGCAACATTTACATTTAAATTGATAAAGTAAATTTTGCTGCTCGAAGCTCGAAGAAATAAATAATAATGTGAAATTGAATGTAAGCTTCAATTTAATTACAAAAAACAGATCTGTTTTTGTAATTAAATTGGAGCTTACATTCAATTTCACATTATTATTAATTTATACATTTAAATTGAGAGGGAAATTTTGACAGATAATTGATTATTAGAATCTCAAACAAGATTGCACTACCGTAGAAACACCAATTAGAACAGGGTGTTAAACGGAAGTGATTGAAGGTTATTCCATTTACTGATAATTGTGCGTTTTTTGTCAGCCATGACAAGTTTGAGTAATAGTTTAATAAATAATTTTTAAATTACCAAACTACCAAAATTATCAGAACCAAAGTAATTTACCAACTCGTGTTTATTTCTGTTTGTTGTTGTTGTTGTTGTTGTTCGCAATGGCAGCAACACCTCATAAAATGAAGAGATGGATGGGAAAAGTTGCCCTTGTAACAGGAGTATTTAATTCTACAGGTATTTTATAGATTCTGCCGTATATTTATGTCTATGGTGAAGTTCTATTTATACCTAAAGTGAATTAGATATGCGCCCACAAAGACAAATTAACCCCGGGTTAAAGGAAGGGGAGGCCTTCCGAAAGCTCCTACATCCCCAGTATTCTTGGTCTAGTAGTGGGGAAACTTTTTTTTTTATAAGGGGGTTTGGGAGAGGGTAGACTTTAAAAAAAAATTCCCCCCTCCAAAACCTCCTAATAGAACATTATAAAAAACAAGAATACTGAGGATGTAGGAGCTTTCGGAAGGCCTCCCCAGGGAAGGCATAGGGAGACCTTCCGAAAGCTCCTAGCGCTAGCATTTATTTCAATTTGTATTTTCACCGTGGACTTTTTGTCAGGCGTTTATTTATTCAATTTATCATCATCTAGAAGCATTTTAAAAACTCTAGAACAAACCTTGATAGATTTGTGAAAGTTTAACATTTCCTAATTTGACCATTGTTTTGATTTTCGGCCGCCATTTTGATCTTAGGTTTGTTTGTTTTCTATTAGGGTTAGTCATAAGTCTCAGTAAAGGTGCTAGAGTGTTTGTTTTTCCTATGAGGGTTAGTTAGAAGTACTCGGTTTTATTTTTTCTTAGGGAATTGAGGGAATATTTTAGTTGTTTCCCTTAGCACTAGGAGCTTTTGGAAGGCCTCCCTATGCATATATAGGGAGACCTTCCATAAGCTACTACATCCCAAGTATTCTTGTTCTTGTAGGGGGTTTGGGAGGGGGGGGGGGTTAAAAGTCTCCCTCCTACACTAGAACTTCTAGTATGGGGTTTGGGAGGGAGGGGGGAGACTTTTAAAACAAAAAAAAGTTTCCCCCCTCCCCTACTAGAACAAGAATACTTGGGATGTAGTAGCTTATGGAAGGTCTGCCCATATATATTTTAACTCAAAGTTTACTCGTTAGTTTTAAGTTCGACATAACACTGAAGAATCCGCATTAACTCAACACTTTTAAAGTCAATTTCTGCTTATAGTCAAGACAAAACAAAAATAAACACACACCCTCCCCCTCAAAAGAAAACACAAACCAAAACAATTTGTTTTAACCTAATAAGATCTCCTGTGAGGCTAGAATCAATAGGCTTCAACAGTCGTGACGTCACTTCCCTCGTAATAACGCATAGTAACATAGTAACTGGCTCTAAACTATCGGAACAATGGAGGGCGCCCTTATGAAATATTTCTCCGACGAGCATAAAAGTGTATCCAGTGGAGAAAAACAATATAAATATGATCATGTTTTGACTTTTATACATTCATTCTGATCACATGACATGTGAAAAGTTCTAACCAGCATGAAGAATAACAAGTACCGATTTTCTTTGTTTAAAACCAAACTGCTCATCGCTGGGCGGACGTGACATCAGACTATTGAATCTTATTGGATTCCCGTTAACGTATTGGTGGTATTACGATTGTTGTATTTTTTTGTGTTGTGTATCAGTTTATTTTTTGGTTCCATTTACCTTTTTTTTTTTTCACTTTCATGTATGTTGTCATCAAATTGTTGATTTATTGGCGAAAGCCTAAGACTGAATAAACTTTGAAACTTCGTTAACAACCGGCTAGTAACGAATGCAGCTTTGTTGGACATTGTATAAAACGATCTAAGGTTTTCTCCGAGAGGGGTATGAATTATAAATCCCACATCTTGTTAGACATCACAGTTCTCATAATGAATATGCTTTTAAAGATAACATTATTGTTAAGCTTATCGCCGAAATTAATCTCTCTCTCTCTCTCTCTCTCTCTCTCTCTCTCTCTCTCTCTCTCTCTCTCTCTCTCTCTCTTTCTCTCTAAATCTCTCTCTAAATCTCTCTCTCTCTCAACCTCTCTCTCTAAATCTTTCTCTCTCTCTAACCCCCCCCCCCCTCTCTCTCTCTCTAACCCCCCCCCCTCCTCTCTCTCTCTGTCTCTCTCTCCCTCTAAATCTCTCTCTCTCTCTCTTTCTCTCTCTCTCTCTCTCTAAATCTCTCTCTCTCTAAATCTTTCTCTATCTCTCTCTCTCTCTCTCTCTCTCTCTCTCTCTCTCTCTCTCTCTCTATATATATATATATATATATATATATATATATATATATATATATATATATATATCCTCACTCTAAATCTCTCTCACAGGACGAGCGGTAGCTGATGCGTTGGTTAGAGAAGGGATGAATGTGGTCGGAGCGGATGACAACCCTGAACTGGATAAACTTGATGTAAGTTGTACTCGTACTGTATCGTAGGGGCAGCATGGTTCAGTGGAACGGTCTTTGCTTCGTACCCGAAACGTACCGAGTTCGATCACCCGCCGCTGCGATGTGTGGCCTTGAGCAAGTCACCTCGCCCTAGCTCTATTTGCGGCGCTGCACTGCGGCTGACGCCTGAGTTATTCCAGTCTTCCGTTGGAGTTGACCCTAGAGATAACTTTCCCTTGTGGGATGAATATAGGGAATTTATTTTCTTCTATTTTTTAATTATTTATTTAAGGTGAAAAGCAGTGCCTCATAGCCATAATGCAGTGCTGATGGTGACAAAAAGTGAAAAAGTAGGATAATATTGAACGATTGCCTTTAAGCCCCATTTTTACTGCACTAAACCCCACTTTTAGAGCAATTGAGATGATAGACTATCATTGATACTCTAGCTAACTTCTGGAGAGTGGGAAACTGCACCTGTGTGTTCGATCCACCACACATCAACTCTCTCATTGCTAGCACATTGTTTCGAGAAAATGTAATTTTTAAAAGGAGGAAATTCCTCATCTGGACTCCAAATCGCGGATTTCCGTGGATCCGAGGAAAACCATCAGCACTGATAATGACACAATGACCACAGAGTCGGAATTAATCTCTGATGATCGTAGAGAAGCAGGGACGATTGCTCTGGAAAAGCACGTATTTAAAAATGTCCTTCAAATATCGATCGGTTTAAATGGCCCCTATCCCGGCAAAAAAATCTCAAACCTGGAACTTAGACAGAACTCGTTAGGTCCCAGGTTTGAGAGTTTGTTGCCAAATTGAGGGTCATTTACATTGATCGATATTTGAAGGACGAATTTTTTGGCCAAATTTTAATACGTGTTTTTCCAGAGTACGGCAGTTAAAGAAATTACAGTTTATTCTTCTCTATAGATAGAATGCGCTTGGCCAAGGAGTTCACAACATTGCCATCCGGAAGTATAACGGACCAACACACAAACTCTGTGTAACCATGAATATTTATAGTCAGGTTAATACAGTTTAGTGAGAACAACTCACAAACGCGGATGGCAAGAACAATAACAAAGGCCTGAGTGACGTCATCTTCGAACTATCTATAGATTGAATGAAGTTGGCATCACTCTGGTCTTTGTAATTGTTTTTTTTTTTTTTGCCATCCACGTTTATGAGTAATACTCACTAAACGGTATTATCCATACTATAAAAGTTCATGATTACACATAGTTTTGTGTATACTTCCAGATGGCAATGTTATGAACTTCTTAGCCAAGTGCATACTATCTCTATAAAACATGTTGACTTGATCGGAAATTTTGAGAGTAAATTCCATTTTAGCGTCTTAATCACTTGGACATCATACCTTTATGAGAAGATAGGTAACATATTTGTGGTTTTCTATTATTTAAATTATTTATTGGAAGGAGGAAGGGGGGGGGGAGAGGGGGTAGGAAGATAATTGTATCGTTTCTCCCCGTCCAATAGACAATTAATAAGTACACCAGTCAAAAGAACAATACGGTTATGGGCTCACCAAACGACCTGAATAAATAGGCAACAACATTGTGATGTTTAAAAGCTGGTTCCAATCTCACTGGAAGTGTATTAAATCACACTTCCGGAGGACTGGATATAAAGATAGTTCGAAGATGACGTCACTCAGGTCTTTGTTATTGTTTTTCCCATCCGCGTTTATGAGTAATGCTCACTGAACTGTATTAACCAGATTATAAACGTTCATGGATACACACAGTTTTGTGTGTTGGTCCGCAATACTTCCGGATGGCAATGTTATGAGCTTCTTAGCTAAGCGCATACTATCTATATGCAGACCTTGTGTAATTGATCTCCTGGTTTCAGAGTGATGACATCATCTTATTTTCTAGTTTAGATAAATAAGCTGGTCGTTAATAAAAGGTAATCCATTCTCACTTTCTTTTACATACCGTAATCCTACGAATCTGCCTCCTGCATCCTGTTCCTAAAATAGTTATGCCCCCTTATGATTCATTATGTAACGTATTCATTATTAGTCCTCCGAAGCACTGATTACATACACACTTCCAATGAATTTGGGAGAGTAGAATGTGTGACGTCACAACTTCTCTCTCCTATTTTATTAAGCCTGGGGGTTTTAGCGTAGCCATCGTTATGTTTTAGCCTGATACTGAAATCCAAAAGGACTGGCAGTTTGACGTCATTATTTGGTTTGTGCACCGTCTAGTGAGTTGTCGTTAGTAGAGCTCATGGAAACAAGTTATTTCATTGTTTGAACTATTGAATACAACTCATGATTTGTTTTCTTTTGTGGCAAAAGACTGGCATTTTGACGTCATTTTTTGGTCAGTGTCAGGCCATAACTTTACGAAGGCCACGGTTTTAACCGTCAATAAGGCATTATATTATTGTCGTACGGCCCTCGGATAAGGCATTTTGCACACAATTTCCGCTAATCACCCAACAGGTTATGTTGGATCTGACAGAGAGTACTACATAATGTGATAAACTTGTCCTATCCTTATGATAACAAGCAAGTGTCTCTGTCTGTTTGACGCTTCAGAAACCGGGATAAACGTCAGTCCCACAGCCTTATGGTTTAGAGAGACCATCTTATAGATAGAATGCGCTTGGCTAAGAAGCTCATAACATTGCCATCCGGAAGTATAACGGACCAACACACAAAACTGTGTGTATCCATGAACGTTTATAGTCGGGTTAATACAGTTTAGTGAGCATTACTCATAAACGTGGATGGCAAAAACAATAACAAAGACCTGAGTGACGTCATCTTCGAACTATCTATATTCATATCAGGGGTTCGGATTATCATTATTACTATTAATAGTCACGTTATATTGATCTTTTAAAAAGCCCAACAAAACAACCAATTTATTTTGAGACTGAACTATGTGCGGCTACGTGGTCTAGTGGGTATGACACTCGCTTTCGGATCGGAAGGTCCTGGGTTCGAGCCTCGCTTGGCGCATAGTTAAGTCCTAGGAAAAGACTCTTTACTTATATTCTCACACCGTACTCAGGTCTCTGCCCGAAAAAAATGTAATATCCCCTAACAGGCGTCATGTCTCGTCCTACGTGTCAAGTGTTGCTGTTAGCCAGGAACCCCTTGTAAAGCGCTTTGAGCACATTTTTTAAACAAATGAGGTTTTTTTTATATAGCGCAATATCCACGGATTCAACTATGCCTTCCGATCCGAAAGCGAGTGCCATACACCACTAGACCACGCAGCCGCATTTAGTGGATATTGCGCTAAATTAAAGCTCAATTTGATTTAATTTATGAGCTGAGTAAATGTAAACAGTTGATTATTCATTTATTTTTTAAAACAATCTCAGGCCCTGGTGGAAAGCTTAAAAGCCGAAAACGTCCCAGGTCAACTTCATATCATGAGATGCGACATCAAGAGCGTTGAGAGCGTGAGGAAGCTTTTCCTTACCCTGAAGCAAGATCCGGACATTGAAGGTGGGTGTGGCAAAGGAAATGCCGGAGAATAGAATAATTTGCTGAGTGCCGTAGGAGGTGCAAATTATTCGTGATCATAACTATAGGCAATGGAAACATTTGGACAATAAAGATTATTATTATTATTATTATTATTATTATTATATATTATTATTATTATTATTATTATTATTATTATTATATTATTATTATTATTATTATTATTTATTATTATATATTTTTATTATTATTATTATTATATATTATTATTATTATTATTATTATTATATTATTATTATATCATCATCATCATCATCATCATCATATATTATTATCATATCATCATCATCATCATCATCATATATTATTATTATTATTATTATTATTATTATTATTATTATTATTATTATTATTATTATTATTATTATTATTATTATTATTATTATTATTATTATTATTATTATTATTATTATTATTATTATTATTATTATTATTATATTATTATTATTATTATTATTATTATTATTACGTTAGTGATTCCATTCTATGAGTTTTGATATTCTAACAGCAAACATAACCAAATTATTATATTCAGAGGGGGCAGCGTGGCTCAGCGGTACGTATTTGCTTCGTACCCAAATGGTGCCGAGTTCGATCGCCCGCCGCTGCGTTGTGTGGCCTTGAGAAAGTCACCTCGCCCTAGCTCAATTTGCGGCGCTTCCCTGTGGCTGATGCCTGTGTTATTCCAGTCTTCCCTTGGAATAGACCCTAGAGACAAATTTCCCCTATGGGATGAATTAACGGAAACTTTTTTTTTTTTTTTTTTTAAATTTTAAAACGAAGTTTGTGATATCAGATTCAGATATCAATGTGTAGCAACAGAGATAATGAGATTTATGCTTTAAAGGTGAAATAGAAGGTATGAGATTTTTATTCAGAAAAGTGAGTGGATGTTGATGATAAAAACAAGAAATGGAATGAGTAGGAAAGCGCCAGAAGACAATAGAGAATAAAAACTTTGCAGCGATCAGGATTCGAACCCATGACCCGTGGTGGTGCTTGGCGTCCATTGTAGAACGTCTCTCTCGTGGCCAGGCGGCGTTGTCGTAACAGTCGGGTGGTGGGTTCGAATCCTTATCGCCGCAAAATTGTTATTCTTATTCTTGATTGTCTTCCGGCATTTTACTTCACACTTCATTTCTTGCTATTTTGATGCAGATGATTTTATCTTTATAAATTAGTCCTTTTATGTAGCATTTTCATTTAAATATTGTAGAATAATTTTCTTTTAAAAAAAACAGACTTACGTACGATCTCAACTAGGAATTACCCAATAGTCTGATATATACCGAAAAAGACTAGAAATAAATGGTCGGAAAACGTTCATCTCAGATATTGGTAGTTTTAAAAAAACCTCCAGCTTCTTCAAAAAAAAAATAAAATAAAATAAAAAGAATTCTTAAGCCTAAGACTTCTTGGTAGACTCGTGTTTAACCCTCCCCTTACCGGCAGTGTCAGAGTTTTCCCCAAAACTTTACATCCACCCAACACAAACATAGATTTTTCTTACTCAAACACAAGATTAACAAGTACATTCTATGCATAATATTAATATTATTCAGCAAAATAAGCTCAATCCGTGTCAAGTTTTTATGGCTATGATGCACGAATTTTCTTCAAAGTTTATCAGAAACAAGAATAATCAGATGAGAAAGTTGTTGGTTGCATCGTACCGGATGTGACGATTTTCCTGAAGTTGGTAAGGAGAGGGTTAAGAATTTTAAAGATGTCTATGGTAATGCTTTTCTTTTTCTTGTTGACAAGTTGGGGATCATATTGTTTTGTTGAGATATGATTTGTAAGTCTTCTGTCTTGAGTGTTAAATAAAAATCAATGCTGGGGAAACTTGAATATCTGGGATTGATAGACGCTTGCCTAGGAAAAGGAAAAGGGAAAACGCTAAAGGTCAAGGTTGAGGTTGGGTCCAACATTCTAGTGCGTTGTCAATAGATAGTTCTTAGTTGACGTCACTCAGGTCTTTGTTATTGTTTTTGCCATCCGCGTTTATGAGTAATGCTCACTAAACTGTATTAACCTTCCTATAAACGTTCATGGATACACACGGTTTGTGTGTTGGTCCGTTATACTTCCGGATGGCAATGTTTTGAGTTTCTTAGCCAAGCGCATACTATCTATATCAACTCGGTCACCTTATCTATATATGACGTAGAAATGACGAACTGCGCGTCAACCATATCATGTTCTTGTCCAAATGATAGAAGCAACAACATTATAAAACACAGGATTAAGCCCTTGTGCGGCTATGTGGTCTTGTGGTAGGACACTCGCTTTCGGATCGGAAGGTCCAGGGTTCGAGCCTCGCTCGCCGCATAGTTGAATCCTTGGAAAAGGCTCTTTACTCACATTCTCTCACCGTACTCAGGTGTAAAATGAGTGCCTGGTCGTTAACAGCTTTGTCTCTGTCCGAAAAAAAATTGTAATATCGCCTAACAGGCCGCGTCTTGTCCTTAATGCTAAATGTTGCTGTTGGGCAGGGACCCCTTGGAAAACGCTTTTTGCACGTTTAGTGGATATTGTACTGTATAACAGCTCAGTTATTTAAAAAATTAAGTCAAGTTAAGGGAGCTAATGACAGTCTTTGATATAGCTATAGATAGAATGCGCTTGGCCAAGGAGTTCACAACATTGCCATCCGGAAGTATAACGGACCAACACACAAACTCTGTGTAACCATGAACGTTTATAGTCAGGTTAATACAGTTTAGTGAGAACAACTCACAAACGCGGATGGCAAAAACAATAACAAATGCCTGAGTGACGTCATCTGCATATTATCTATAAGGTACCATCGATACACAAAACTATGTGTAACCTTTAACGCTTATAGATAGTTCGAAGATGACGTCACTCAGGCCTTTGTTATTGTTTTTGCCATCTGCGTTTGTGAGTTGTTCTCACTAAACTGTATTAACCAGACTATAAAAGTTCATGATTACACAGAGTTTGTGTGTTGGTCCGTTATACTTCCGGATGGCAATGTTGTGAACTCCTTGGCCAAGCGCATTCTATCTAAAAGGGACTCATTACTCTGTCCGCCTAAACTATAATCATTGTGTGTGTGTGTGTGTGTGTGTGTGTGTGTGTGAGTGTGTGTGTATTGCTTTCCATGAATTAAAAAAATCAAAACAAAACAAAACAAACAAAACCCAACCCCCCCCCCCCCCCCCAAAAAAAAAAAAAAAAAGCCCCAAAACTACAAACAAACAAACAAAACAAACCAAACAAAAACCTCATTTACCTTCAATAATATATGATGTGTTTTTTTTTTCATGTTGAAACCACAGGGGTTGATGTGTTGGTTCACTGCGGTGTCATCGCACTGGGTGAGTCTATTCTAGATGGCAACCCCTTGTATTGGAAGGAAATGTTGGAGGTAATCAATACACATTCAATTAAGACGTATATAAGCATTCTATAATTATTATAACCAACAACTGTTTGAATATCATCAACCCTCTTGTGCAGCTTCCTATTTTTAATGGGAGCGATATATAGATAGTATGTAGATGACGTCACTCAGGCCTTTGTTATTGTTTTTGCCATCCGCGTTTGTGAGTTGTTCTCACTAAACTGTATTAACAAGACTATAAAAGTTCATGGTTACACAGAGTTTGTGTGTTGGTCCGTTATACTTCCGGATGGCAATGTTGTGAACTCCTTGGCCAAGCGCATTCTATCTATATTCACGTTTTCGTCCAACCGAGTCATCAATCACATGATTTGTTGCTGTCCAATGGTTGGATATTTCTTAACAAATGTAAACACGTTGCTTTGTTTACAAATTTTGTAAACATACCCATGTGTCAAGCTGAATCAAATGACCAATCGTGATGTTAGATATTTAAAAACCTGTGAACACTTTTCACTATGTGGGTCACTTTGAGTACATTTTGCAATGTGACCAATGACCTCGAGCACATGGAAAGTTGATATAGATAGTTCGAAGATGACGTCACTCAGGTCTTTGTTATTGTTTTTTGCCATCCGCGTTTATGAGTAATGCTCACTGAACTGGTTTAACCAGACTATAAACGTTCATGGATACACACAGTTTTGTGTGTTGGTCCGTTATACTTCCGGATGGCAATGTTATGAGCTTCTTAGCCAAGCGCATACTATCTTTCCCCATTGTTGACATTTTTGGTGGCCACACAACATCAGCTGAGCTTTCCACCTGCCCCAAGTGTACACATTACGGCAACGAACCCGAAACTGCTGAGCGATGCTTATCCATTGAGTGTTGGTTTTTGATGAGGCTGTCGGGCGGATCGTGGCCATCGTAAAGTTATAGCCTGACACTGACCAAAAAATGACGTCAAAATGGCAGTCTATGGCCACAAAAGAAAACAAATCGTGAGTTGTATTCAATAGTTCAACCAATGGGACCACTTGTTTCCATGAGCTCTACTAACGACAACTCACTAGGCAGTGCAAAAACCAAATAATGACGTCAAAATGCCAGTCTTTTTGGGTTTCAGTATCAGGCTATAACTTAACGATGGCTACGATTGTGGCCTTCGTAAAGTTATGGCCTGATACTGACCAAAAAATGACGTCAAAATGCCCGTCTTTTACCACAAAAGGAAACAAATCGTGAGTTGTATTCAATAGTTTAACCAATGAAATAATTTGTTTCCATGAGCTCTACTAACGACAACTCACTAGGCGGTGCAAAAAACAAATAATGACGTCAAACTGCCAGTCCTTTTGGGTTTCAGTGTCAGGCCGTAGCCATTGTTAAGTTATCGCCTGACACTGAAACCCCAAAAGACTGGCATTTTGACGTCATTATTTGGTTTTTGCATCGCCTAGTGAGTTGTCGTTAATAGAGCTCATGGAAACAAGTGGTCCCATTGGTTGAACTATTGAATACAACTCGCGATTTGTTTTTCTTTTGTGGCCAAAAACTGGCATTTTGACGTCATTTTTTGGTCAGTGTCAGGTTATAACTGAACGATGGCTACGGTCAGGCTATAACTTAACGACGGCTACGGGCGGATTCGCGACTGTACAAGAATGGAATAGTGAGTTCGCCGCCTGGATTGAGCATCATAATAATATAAATGTGGGGGTACAACGAAGTAAATGAGTTAAACTCTATAGTAATTTTATTCGAATAAAATCTGCAGTAATTCAATCATTATTCTATGTCCTCTATTCAAGTTTTGTTCTTCATTCCTTTCACTTTCAGGCAAATGTGTTGGCTCCAGCCTTTATTAGCCAAGAAGCGTTTAAATGTATGAAAGAGAGGGGTGTGGATGACGGACACATCATCTTTGACAATGGGTAGGTAAACAGTTGACCTTTATTACTCGGGTATATCAAATAAAAGGGGGGTTGCACTTTGGTCAAACTTTAATAGAAGGAGAAAGAACAAAAAAAAAAAAAAAAAAAAAGAAGTTGGGGGGGGGGGGGGGGGGGGGGGGGGGGGGGTGCGCATTTTGGGCATTTTCTAATTTAGGCGAGGCGAGATGTGATGTATATATTATTGTATTCGATTAGTACGCCCTTTATATATATATATAAATTATAAAACAAAAACCATGAAATAATAGTGCTCAACTTTAGTATAAAAGGAGCTATTTATAAACATTTATATAAACATATATATATATATATATGTGTGTGTGTGTGTGTGTGTGTGTGTGTGTGTGTGTGTGTGTGTAATCTATATAGAAGATCACACGTCTGTTTTATTTGGTTATTGTTTTTGTCTGTCAGTGTCAGCCAGTCTTTTATTCTATTCCTCAGACTTTGCAGTCACCGACTAGTTCCTGGAAATAAAGCCCTTCACTTCCTGTCCGCCACCAAGCACGCGTGTAAGGCCCTTGTGGAGGGAATCCGGTATGAGCTCAGGCTGGACAACTCACGCATTCGTGTGTCGGTACGCATAAACTTTATTCCTTTTCCTGTTTTGCTATTGTTTCAACCGAATAAATCGCTATGCAAACTCAGAGCGCGTGCGCGTACACACAAACATATATATATACACACACACACACACACACGTATGCATATCTATCTCTTGCACCAATTCCTTGGGATCGCTGTTAAGGTGAAAAGTATCTAGATTATCGATTTTTGTCTGTATCTTTATCGATATGACATCATCACCATCAATATTACAATGCAACGAATACAATAATTAAATATAACCAGTTTACTCTTGTTCTCAATACATAACTTTATGTATTTATCACATAATATTATTGCGTCTCCCAATTCTGTGTCGAGACCTGCCGACTGTCATGAAAAATTCGCAGAATTACGAAATTTTGACTCCAATTTTAGAAGCTCATTTGCGTCTCTAACTCTAACTCTTCGTCATTAAAACTTTTGAACATGAAAGCTGATGCCAGACTAAATCAATTTTAAGGGTTTTGAAGAGTTATTTTATCCTTGGCAGGGTACATTGTTGAGTGTTAAGTTAACTCTAGAGAATGAGATTAGCGGAAGAGTAGCATCCCTTGATTGGACGTCACTCATAGTCTGTGACGTCACCGGCGGAAAAATTATCAGAGAGAGAACCTCATGTTCAGCGAGGACGAGAGACGCATGCGCACAACCAACATGACGTTCTCTCTCTAATAACTTTTCCGCCGGTGACGTCACAGACTATGGGTGACGTCCAATCAAGGGACGCTACTCTTCCGCTTATCTCATTCCCTATTGCGACTACAATTTTTATCTCCTAAAAATTACGACTTTTTAAAATATCCAGTAGGCAGGTCTGCTATAACTATAATAACCCGATTTACAACTCGCAGAAGAGAGTGTTCGTGTCATTCGCTTGTTTTTAAATAACCAAGAAATCGTTATCTTAGCAAACCAAATATTATGCACTGCGGTAATAATTGACATTGCATTGTTATAGTGCTTATCCGGATGTTGTTTTCATACTCTCAGCGGTTTGATTGCCGGTAGATTGCAGGCACCAAAATTTATATAATCATGTACTTACCTCTCCCATTAGTTATGCGCCTTACCCCTTTTCTTGACCTAAAATCGCCGTTTTAACTTTTAAAATCAAAGCTTTACAACAAAAACTGACCATGGAAGTTGTAAGATGACACAGACAGTCTATAACACTCTATCTAAGTACTCATCGACTCCGGAGTATGGCGAGAATATGTGTGAGTAAAGTCTTTCACATTGTCTAAACTTTGAGGATGGACTAAAAGTAGCATATTATCCAAATTCCTGCACTGTTAGTAGCTACATTATTTTCTAGGCTTATTTATATTACCTTAATCCTTACCAACTATAGGACATTTAATTACGATACAAATACAGTAACCTGTTATAGTAGTCATGCATCATTTATATGACTTACATAGGCCGTGAAGGGTTGCTTTTTAAAAAAATTCCCGCAGAAGGCGAGCTCTGGTGCAACAAAGGCCGTTTGTACACGAGCGGTACTGCACAACCAACATTTTTCTCATTCAGATTTCTTTTGGACATAAAAAAATATATATAGTTACTTACTTAGGCCGCCCAACATGAGCCACAAGTCTTCGCCATTCGTAGCTACACTCACGGAGGACAGGACAGAATGGCGATATAATATGTAGTTATGAGAACGCAATGCTTTGTTGCAGAGCCTGTTTTGCTGAGCAAAATTCTGTATCACATTCATGTACGTTTTGGGGAAAATGGATGATAAGGAGGGATTGTTTTTGTTTTTAAGGCGCTTGCAACACATTTAGGTTTTATCAGCGCCAGTAAAAAGGAAGAAAATGGGATAGTAAAAAGTTCCAGGATTACAATTAAAGCACCCAAGACAAAGTAAGACATAGGGGAACTGGGAACAAATAGGGATCAGATGTAGATTCCAAGAGCATACCACCAATGTACTTAGTTTGAGATCACCTTTAAGTCTCATCCGGACACAAGCACAAAATCCAACAAGAGGAATACACTCAAATGCTTACATTATACATTAAAAATAACAAACATAATAATACATAACAGAGAGATGATTTACAAGGGCAAAAAATATAATCTCCCAAAACTATAACTATACATTCGACTGTTTCCCTCCCAGCCAAGGACAGGACAAAACCAAGTAATCTCATTCCAAGACAAAAACAGAAAGCAATTTGAAAACAGATAAGAGGGGATAGAAGACAGCAAGTACCTCCCTGCCCACTATGGGAGGTCGGAACCCCACCCAGAAAGTCTTGTTATGATTCCATTAAACTTGACAAAAGCTAATCGATAAGAAAAAAAGTAGGTACCACAGGCGAGCGCCGTGAATCGGTGGAAAGTTGTTATCGATGGCGTTGATCGTGAAAAACTCTCCACTTTACCTCACAATATCTCAACTTCTAATGCTCGAAACAAAATACAATTTGTTTTATTTTAAAGATCAACTTCTGAGCTTTGTAATGCATCTTAAAACATACTTTTGCGATTAAAAAGAGTTTCATAATCAATCGCGAACGAGACCCGGTTTTAGATAATTTTGCCTAGCGGATCGCGAGAAAATTTCGAGGTCGCGATTTTCTCTTTTCATTCACGTTGTGAAAATCAAGGTTGTGCCGCGGAGAATTGGCGTATGATGCTAAGAATAGGTAGTATCATTAGAAAGGGCAAAACTTCCTCTTTCTTTTGACACTTCCTGCCCCGATATCAGATTCAAAATGGCGGAGCGAGTGGCGAGGAAAGCACATTGTCGTGCTATTTTTAACATTTTTTAATACTTTTAGCGATGTCCGCTCACGTCTGTTTAAATAAGCAGAGAGCTTAATGTTCCAGCTTTATTTTGATATCAAATACAACCAAATCGGATGAATTTTCACGGCACAATGAAAAAAATAAACCCGCTGGTGAAAAGAACCTAGTCCAGGGTTGCCAGTTTGGCATTTTAAATGCCAGATTCCAAAAATCTGGCATTTTTGAAAACCGTTTGGCATTAGAAAAATCATTTGGCATTTTCTTTTCTTGTATATTATACTTCAAATGACACCTTTTCTCAACCGTGGTGTAGTGGTTTAGCACTCCACTTAGTAGTCAGTAGGTAAAAAATACCCCAACAGGAAATTTAGTATAATTCAAAAAAAAGAAAAAAGAAAACATGCAAGCCACCAGGATATGATAGTAAATTGTCTATCAAAAGTGACTAGTTTTCTTAGTGGGGGTGGGAGTCAACAGACTTTGGCATTTTTTTTTGGAGTGTTTTGGCATTTTTTGAGTCTTCCCCTGGCATTTTGTTGAAAAATAATCTGGCAACCCTGACCTAGTCGGGGGGGGGGGGGGGGGGGGGGGGGGGGGGGGGGGGGGTTCGTTTATTAGTTTATCATCAAACAAGTTGATTGGGCTTTATTTGTTTTTATTGCATCATACTATACCTGACCTGGGGCTTGCTTTATTTTTTAAAAACAGATTGAGAGCTGCAGAGGTGGTTTATTTTCTCTTTCTTTCCCTCCTCTCAATTACATTCATTGTTTTGTGGTTTAATCAGTTTCTGGATGCAAGGTATTTACCGGACAGATTCTATGTTAAATTGATTGTATATGGCTTTGTCAGAAAGAGCTTGAGAAGTTAATTCATTTGGTATAAGTTATGCTTGTATGTCTTTTGTTGACGATTTTCTATGAATTTTTAAAGGTATCTAATATTTTTAGTTATGCCTAATATTGAATTTCTATCCAAAATCCTTAAAAAATTTTGGATGCCATTGATAATATGTTGAGATGCTTTTGCTTCTATTGGATAGAGATAAGAATGACGAGTAATTTGATGTAAAGTATGTCATCCTATCTTTATTAGTTATTTTTTTGTTAATATTTTGATTTTGTGTATTTTCAGTATATTGACACCATTTTTTCCATGCCGTAATTTTGAGCTTGGCAGTGACCTTCGGCTCAATATAGAGCAATTACTATTTTCTCCACATTAACAAAAAAATTAGGCTAAGAATTTATATTACTTTTTTGCAAAGATATTGAGTTTGAGTAGTATACATGTTCATTTTTTTTATCTATGAGGCTCCAAATATGGGTCCCTGGGCCTATATTTCCCATTTTTTTATATTTTGATGCTGTTTCTGTCATATTTGAGGATGGTTTCATTTAAGTATCATTGTTTTTTCATCTTAATATCTGCTTTTATTTTGTTTTATGATTGCATGTTTATGCAAAAAATGTTTATTTTAAATGTTATATAACCAACTTTTTTGTTTATGGCGTCATAAAGTCGGCAAAAAATGCGTAACCGGAATATGTGGGAAAAAATTGTAAGTTCAATAAAATTCATTTTATCATATTTCATTTATTTGTTGACGGATTTTCATAATTCTTTTTGTGTTGTTCATTAATTTCAAAGCACTTTACAGTGGTTTAACTCTTTTTATGATAGCTCAATTTTGAAATTTTCGCTTGTGGTACCTAAAAAAAGTAGTCCTTCAGGGCCATTAGGCTCATGGAGCCGGAGGTTATCCTAGTTTCTATAGCGTGAAACGGAAAATAGCAATTGGATTCGGTAGTCTGATGTCACGCGCCAGGCAACGGCGGCCATCTTGGTTCTAAACAAAGAAAATCATTACTTTTTATTCTTCATGCTGGCTAGAACTTTTCATTCCCTTTTCATATGCTTTGTGATCAGAATGTGTAAAAGTCAAAACATGATCAAATTGACGGGGTTTTTTTTCCCTCTGGGTACGCGTTTAAGCTCGCCGGAGAAATAGTTCATACGGCGTCCGCCAATGTTCCGATAGTTTAGAGCCACTGTTACTGCGACTGTTGAAGACTATTGCTTGCTATCCTTTTGATAGGACGCTTGTCTATCGCAAAGTACTTTCCGCCAAATCTAACATACCTACTCAGCTACCCATTCACTGCTGGGTGGACAGAAAATATCTCGACTACATTTGGATAGGACGTTTGTCTATCGCAAAGTACTTTCCGCCAAACCTAACATACTCAGCTCCCCATTCACTGCTGGGTGGACAGAAAATATCTCGACTGCATCTGGGATCGATCTTGGTCCCTTTGCGAGCGCTTTACCAACTGAGCTATCGGGACTCTATTCGATAAACCATTATAATTTTATACTTTAGGAAAATGTAATCTTTCTTTTTCTTACACACTGGTGCTTGCTCCTTAATTTGATATCTTCTCCCTCACAGGCAATTAGCTCTGGAGTAATAGAAACAGACATTCTAGACAAATTGTTCCAGGGAGACGACAAGCACGCGAAGAGTTTCATGGGAGAAAAGAAGGTGGGGAAGTAGAATTGTCGCTTTTATTATTATAATCATAATATTCTTGCTTGTGTGAGCCTATACTATTTATGGACTTCGGTTTTATCAGAGAAACTTAACTAACCAAGGATCAAGGAAACAACCAAACCCGTTCGATAGCCTCTTTGGGAGTAAAGTAAAGGGCAGACAGATAGGGTCAGAGCATACGTGTGTGTGTGTGTGTATATATATATATATGTGTGTGTGTGTATGCACCATTGACTTCCATCTGATTATATAATTTGAGATCTGCTGCTTACAATATATCAGAATCAATTTGTCAACTTAAAATTCTCAGAGATAGCGCAGTGCCTTAAAGAATAATTAAGAATAAGTGGATCATGAAAATGTAAAAAAAACAAAACAATTTGGGTGTTTCTGTGCTATGAAAGCATACTGTGTAAATAAAACAAACACATTTGCTGTTTGTAACGCTTGACATTTTGACAGGATCAGTCGAGGGCAACAAGATAACCCTTTTGATAACGCCATTATAGAGAGAGAGAGAGAGAGAGAGAGAGAGAGAGAGAGAGAGAGAGAGAGAGAGAGAGAGAGAGAGAGAGAGGAGAGAGAGAGAGAGAGAGAGAGAGAGAGGAGAGAGAGAGAGAGAGAGAGAGAGAGATGAGAGAGAGAGAGAGAGAGAGAGAGAGAGAGAGGAGAGAGAGAGAGAGAGAGAGAGGAGAGAGAAGAGAGAGAGAGAGGAGGAGAGAGAGAGAGAGAGGAGAGAGAAGAGAGAGAGAGAGAGAGAGAGAGAGAGAGGAGAGGAGAGAGGAGAGAGAGAGAGAGAGGAGAGAGGAGAGAGAGAGAGAGAGAGAGAGAGAGAGAGAGAGAGAGAGAGAGAGAGAAGAGAGAGGAGAGAGAGAGAGAGAGAGAGAGAGAGAGAGGAGAGAGAGAGAGAGAGAGAGAGAGAGAGAGAGAGAGAGAATCCATTCTTTAACTATAATTCTAGCCAAAATCTGACACGGTACTAATAATAATAATGATCTTCGAGTTCACTTTTAAATAATTGTTGCAGCTTAATGACTTGTATCATAATTTTGACATTGTTGTTGAGCGATTTACAATTCTCATCCACAGTATCTGGACGTCAAAGATATAGCAGCAGCAGTCGTGTTTCTACTGGAACAGCCACCTCACGTGCAGGTAAAGTGTAAAGGATAATGAATGAAAATGAAAAGGGACAGCAACAGCAATCTCAGGAAAAGGATGAGAGACACATTCAGCAGATAAATTATTTCAATTTCATTTGTGCCATATTAACTCCATCCATCTTTTTTTTTTCATTTAGTAATTTAGGTAGGTATGAATGAAAAACAATCATCATTGTCTATGCATCTTCACTATGCTCACAAGTCAGTCCTTTGATTTCGAAATGAACTGGTCATCATGGCACCACACCTAAACGATTTCAAGGCCCGACTGACATTGGCCCGCACCCATTGAGGACGCCGCTGAAGTACAACCAGACCATTGGTTCTTCAGCGCCAACCATACAGAAATGCGGATTATTCTTGATCATGCATATTAATCGGTATAGTAGTCACAGTAACAATAGTGGTAGTAGTAGTAGTAGTAGTACTAGTAATAGAGCTAGTAGTACATAGTAGTAGTAGTCCTAGCAGTAGTATCGGTAATAGTACTAGTAATAGAGCTGGTCATAGTGGTAGTAGTACTAGTAGAGACTACTAGTAGTTAGTAGTAGCAGTAGTGGTAGTATCGGTAGTAGTAGTAGTAGTAGTACTAGTAATAGAAGTAGTAGAGGTAGGAGTAGTAGCAGTAATGACATTGATAGCAGTAGAAGTAGAAGACAAAAAGAAGATCCGAGCTGTAACAGTATCAGTTATGTATTTAACTTAACGTGCAGCTATGTGGACTTGTGGTATGACACTCGCTTTCGGATCGGAAGGTCCTGGGTTCGAGCCTCGCGCATAGTTGAGTCCTTGGAAAAGGCTCTTTACTCAATTTCTCTCACCGTACTCGGGTGTAAAATGAGTACCTGGCCGTTAACAGCGTTGTCTTTGTCCGAAAATTGTATTATCGCCTAACAGGCAGCATGTTCCGTCCTACATGTTAAATGTTGCTGTTGACCAGGGACCCCTTGTAAAGCGCTTTGAGCACATTTAGTGGATATTGCGCTATATAAAGCTCAATTAAATTAAAATCAATTAAATTAACTTCTCCATCTATCTTTTCTCCAGATTCATGATATCCTCATGAGGGCTACTGATCAAGTGCCATGAAGAAGGCCAACCTGTTGAGAGTGTATTCCTGTTTTTTTAAAAAGATGAAATAAATAACTCGGAAAACAATGTTTTTCATATCAAGTAGACATTTCTTCATTATTTCATTTTTTTTTCTTCGTTTTTTTTTTAAAGTAAAAAAAAAAAAATTTAACCAATAACCTTCCCACACCACAGTAAACAATCCAGCACGGTTTTAGTGGCCATTATCAATATGTACAAAACATGTTAGAAAAACAAATGGCCATCAAAATCAGTGCCCAGATGCTACAGTATGTCGGTGAAAGGTACTGAGAAAGTCGTTTTAGCTGTAAGTGCACCAATACTTTAACGGACCCCACTACTCTACTCTCAAACTTTCTCTCACACACACAACAGCAAGCTATTCATACATACATGAACATTCCCAGCCATCACTTACCTCATTGATACGAACTGAGCAAAAACCATCATGGCAATTCAATAACAACCAGTGTTAAGGAACCTGACAAACGCAAGGAAGACAAATGAAACAAGTATTCTCAAATTGGCCAATAGAGGAACAATCGCACTGACTGATTCTACCCCCTAGTCGTGACTGACAGTGAATACTATTATAAGAACGACTTTTGAGACAATATTTCTCAAGGCTTGATGGTTTCGATGAGCGAGCAAAAACCACAAATCACTTCAACTCATGTAAACAAGCCACAATGCTTAGATGACAGCCCTGTGCTCCAGTCATGTCATTATTATTACTGTCACCAATCAAGGGACTGAATTAGGCAGCAAATGCATTAAATTAATACTGACAAAAAAAAAAAAAAAAAAAATTACGCCCATTCGTGGCGGCATCGTATGATCCCGTCGCCTAGGCGTTCCATAAAGGAATATAGATAATCCATCAAACAGGATGTCTGATGTGAACAAGAATCACCCATGTTGTCCCAAGTGAACAAATTGGGGTATAATAATCTTGCCCAAGGAAAAAAAATGAAAGTGCCTAAAGCGGGGCTCAAACCCCCCCCCCCCCCCCCGAGACCTTCCTATCACAATGCAATGCCTTAACCACTCAGCCACCATTCTGACAAACCTTTCAAAATCAGAAGGCCCATGGAGTCTGCATTCATCACAGTTTCTGTAGCGTTAAACGGACAGAGCCAGTTGCTTTTTACTAAAATGCTAGTCTATTCCAAGCAAGAACAAGACTGCTTTCCATCAGATTGAATGGACCTAAATCTAGAGGGGCCTCAATGAGTCAACAAAATATATAGTAAAATAAAGGGAGTAAAAATGACTCTTATAAAAGACACAAAACAAAGCATGAAGATATCATGTTTACTTTGTTTTGTGTCTTTTATAAGAGTCATTGAGTCACCTTTACTCCCTTTATTTTCTTACACATCATTGAATAGACTAAGTTACCCCACACTGCAGGGTGTATGGAGGAAAACGTGTGTAAAATGCCTTTCTTAGAATTCCCTAATTGCCCACTCGAACCCTTGGACCTAATTTAGGTTGAGTTGTCAGATCATGACCTTGTACAACCATGATGACAAATCCACTGGGTCAAAATGTTCATCAACTTAATATCTCTTAATATCCCAGTTAATTCGTGTTGATGAAGCCATACCTTAACTACAAGTGAGTAAAATCCCAATTATCCAATTCAATTTTCTAAATAAGTACAAAATACAATCTTATTGTAAACGCTGAATAAAACCGACATTACAGAACATGACAAAGACGACTAAGAGTGGAAAAGCTGATAAAACCGACATTACAGAACATGACAAACACGACTAAGAGTGGAAAAGCTGATAAAACCGACATTACAAAACTTGACAAAGATGACAGAGAGTAAAAAAAGACAAAATAGGAGGGATCGTTAATAGGAGACAAAGACGACGTAGAAAGACGAAAACATCTGTCGGCAGCCGCTCTCAATAAGCTGACACGCGTTTGGATGAGAAGGAACAAACTGAAAACAAAAACAAAGCTATACAAGAGCCTTGTTAAATCAGTACTTATTTATAACTGTGGAACATGGACACTAACAGAAAGCGATGAAAATAAACTGGATGTCTTCCACTGGAAACAGCTCAGGAGAATACTAAATATCCACTTCCCAGTCAAAATATCTAACAAATCGCTGTACATAAAATGTGAAGAAACACTGCTATTGGCTATCGATTTAAAGTTGGAAACCAGATGGAGACTTTTAGGACATACCGGTATCTTAAGGAGAGACAGAAATATTCCAGCAAATAAGGCTATAGCATTATTCTTTACATCTAGCGGACAAAACACAAAGGCAGACCCACAACAAGCACCTAGATGATATACTAGAGCTGAGATGCGAATAGGATTAAGAACACCCGAGATCCATCGCAGCAGACAGTCATCAGTGGAAAGAGCTCACTCAACAAATCAGAGAAAATGCCAAAGCATTCCAGTCCAAAGATTAGGAGGCGATTGGCAATAAGTCAAGTACAAAATAATCCCTGCCTTACGAGTCATACAAGTGGTGTAAGATAATGAAGAAAAAGGAAAAAAAAAAAAGTCATCTCATCGACCTTGATATCTTCCATGGTTATCATTAAATCTAAGTCTAGCTTACATACTCCTAATGCACACATGTCATAGGTTCAGTCCTCCCCCCCAAAACATCCAGAGCAAACCTGTCTCGTATTCATTTTCCTAATATCTCTGCCTTGGAACTGTTCTTTTTTTAAATTTTATCTTCCACACAGTGCTACTGCCTCTATTGTTAAAAACCACTAAAAAGGATTGAAAAGAAATGTATGACTGTAATAATAGCCACAACTTGTCTTCAATAGAGATTTAAACATTAATTTGTTTCAAACTTTATACCAATGATCTAAATGTGGAAATGTACGACTAAAACAACATACTGAACTGTTATGACTGAGTTGATTATGTTCAATTGAATCTGGCATTTTCCAAGAATAACTGTTTCATACATGTCTCCTTCAATCTCATTCTCACAAATAACTAGCACACGTCATCTTTTACACTGAGCATTGTATAAAAATACAGATTGCACTTTTCAAAGGGCACCCTCTTCATCTTCAAGTTAACATCTCGTAATATAAGAATCAACAGCTTTTGCCAATTTCAAGGAGCAAAACTAAAACATACTGCGTTCTTCAAGTCTACAAACTTGCAAACACTTTTCAGAAGACGAATACCATTCTTACAATAAAATGAATTATATTTCTTCTTTTGTTTTCTTTAAAACATGGAATTTATACAATGTTGCCTCTTGAGACAATTTTTGTTCTTGGACGGCAAAAGTGTAAATCAATCAGGATGGTTTCCTGATTGAAATATAGACTTTGATAATAGAAGAATATCACGAGCTCCAGCATCCCACAGTGAAAACAGCAATCAAACCACAGCCTTGTCTCAAAGTAACAAAAAAAAAAAAAAGGTCCGCTCATCTCAGGCAGCATATAAACAGCTTGCTTGTCAGAGAGTCCCCGAAGGGCAGCAGCATAACAAGCAGAGGTAGGGACAAGTTGGTCTAGTACACAAACATTCATCGTTAACAATCCTTTAGTTCAAGTCACGATCCTCCAAGTACCGATATTCAAATATAAATGCTTCCTTCCTCTTTTGGCCCCATTTCTCATAATCGAAGTAGATGTAAGTGCCCTGCCATGAGGATGTGGAAAAAAAAAATAGAAAGGTTATCAATATGTTAATAAAGTATCCTGCATGATAGTGAAATAATAAAAGAGAACCCAGTAACAAATTCATCATGTTATCGGAACTGTCACAGGCAACAAACAAATCTGTGCATATATAGTGTGGTTTTGTGGTCTTGTGCTATGACATTTGCATTTGGATTGGAAGGTTCTGTGTTTCAGCCTCCCTCGGCGCATAGTTGAGTCCTTGGAAAAGGCTCTTTACTCACATTCTCTCACCGTACTCAGGTGTAAAATGAGTACCTGGCTGTTAACAGCATTGTCTCTGTTGGAAAAAATTGTATCATCGCCTAACAGGCATTATGTCTCGTTCTACATGCTATGTGTTGCTGTTGGTCAGAGACCCCTTTGTAAAGCGCTTTGAGCACGTTTAGTGGATATTGCGCTATATAACAGCTCAAGTAAAAATCTGTAAACCGTGGTATAATCTAAAAATAAAAGAAAAAATGCATCAGATTTTTAAGATTAACAAAAAAAAAAAAAAAAAAAGCCCCCCCCCCCCCCCCCCAAATTTGTAGCTAGATTGGATATCATAGAGGAACAATTTTAACAAAAAACAAACAATGACCTTCCTGATCCTGCAGTTTAGGCATACAGAATACATAATATGAATATGTTTTCTAGTATGGTACAACAAAACCGCTTTCTTGGGATTTCAATCCTGATGATCTATTCAACGAATGACTTATATCACCTGTTCAAAATCCTCTGTGATTTGCTTTGGTTCATCGTGCCGCTGAAACCACATCATATATTTCGTATGGAACCGCCACGACTGCTTTTTCAACGCCTTTGCTGCCAGATACTGAGCCTTGGTACCCTGGAGAAAGGTTGTTAAAAAAAATTTTTTTTTAAATTAAAAAACACAACATGAGAAAATATTTTTTTTAAAACGATGCTTACAGAGAAATAAATTCTTACCTAACAGTTTAGTTAGAAAATTAAACGAGACTTACCTGTAAGTTGAAGTTTGATTGGGATTTAAAAGGCCCAAGAATATTCTTAGGCCTTGACCGAGAAAGCGTCCCTGCACATGCGCAATCACTATTTAAAGCTAATAGGCTACAATAGCTGTTACCATCAATTATCTAATTAAAAGACCTCAAATTGATTTGCAATTTTGCAAAACGATGTATACATTCATGGGGTGGGATAAAATTGGGAAGGGAGGTCAAGGCCTAAGAATATTCTTGGGTCTATAAAATCCCAATCAAACTTCAACTTACAGGTAAGTCTCGTTTAATTTTCTAATTTTATAGACCCAATGAATATTCATATGGCCTTGCCCGAGACTTTAAAGCCGTAACAGCTATTGTAGCGATCCAATATATAAACGGACATACACAATTATAAGCATATTCTTTCATTATGCTATATTAAAACGTTAAAACCTATGATAAAAGGAACGATGTCCTAAGCCATGAGGTTCCATATCTACTTTCATTCAGTATGTAAAAAGTTTTTCAAAACTATTGCAGCCTGTGTCCTAAGCCAGACACTGAATAGATAGTTATGATATACATTCATAGCTCTGTGACTAAATTCAGACACAGGTTAATCATGTTTAATCTATTTGCAGCCTGTGTCCTAAGCCAGACACTGCATAGATTGTCAATGAGGTATTAAATATAACTCAGTCTGTGATTCCACCAGACACTGAGTAACAAGGTGCCATATTATGATTTCAGTAAAAATTACTGTAATTGGTCGTTGGTGTTTTCATTATCAGCCTGTTGTTAAATCCAGACACTGATAATTATGTTCATAATAAGGATAAATTACTCACATCAACGTGCTTTCCGTAACACTGCTTTCCCAAATGCAGTCCCATCATCTTTTACAATTGGTTTATTGTAGAATTTAGCAAACGTCTTCTGACCAGACCATGCTGCTGCCTTAAGTATGACAGACATTTCTACATCTTTAGTAATAGCTGACGTGCTCGCAGCCCTGGTGCTGTGTGCTTTGAATATTTTTGTATTTATTCCCGACTTCATAAGAGTCAATTTAATCCATCGACCGATTGTTTCCTTAGTTACCGGTTTATGTGGACATGCATAACTCAAAAACAGTTGAGATGAATTTCTAAACGGTTTAGTTCGTTTTATATATTCTCGCAAATATGTTACAACACATAATCGTTTATTAGATGGGTATCCCGGTAATACTATGGAATTTTCATTATTTTTCGGGGTATTATGTTTCAATAATTTAGAAACATGAAAGATGGCCCGAGTTTGTGTAATATGACACTCTTCTAAATTTAACGAGTGAATGGTTTGGCATCTTTGTCCAGTGACTAAGGCACATAATGTGACTAATTTGAAAGTGAGCATTTGTAAAGTTAATTCCTTACAAGGTGAGCATTTTTCCAAAAAATTTAACAATATTGAAACGTCCCAAATTTTGGTATATCTTGGTTTGCTTGGGTGAGCCAAGAAAATACTTCTCAAACGTTTTATTTTGTTATCATCTCCGATGGAAGGTTGGTCGAAAATGCAAGATAATGCAGAACGAGCAGTATTAACTGCACTATAACAAAGTCCTTTTTTAGAAAGGTGTAATAAAAACTCTAGACAGTGTGAAACACTATATTCCTCGACATCCCACTGTTTATCAGAACAAAATTCAATCCATTTCTTAAGGTAAACATTGTATTGTTTAACAGTATTTGGTCTCCAGCCTTTCATTAAAGTCTTGACAACTCGTCGGGACAACCCTTGTCTTTTGAAATTGTTCCTGATAAGACACATGCCATCAGTTGGAGTTTTGGGTATAATGGATGTACTGCTGAGTGGTTTGATGGTAAAATTAACACATTTTTGGCTTTCTTCAGAAAAAGAGGAGGAAGGCACATCATTTCCATAAGTTTTGGATACCAAGGGGCTATTGTCCAATGTGGCACGACCATTAATATCTTTGTACTTTGGTCTTCTTGGATTTTCCTGAGAATCCTGGAGATAAGATTAAATGGTGGGAAGATATATCCGTAAGTATCCCATTTATGTTGAAATGAGTTAATGGCGCAGGCTTCAGGATCAGGATAAAAGGACATATATATAGGTAATTGTCTGTTTGCACGAGAAGCAAACAGATCTATTTCAGGGCATCCAAATTTCTCACATAACCTATCAAAAACTTCTGGGTGTAATTTCCATTCTGTATGAATTCTAACTTTCCTACTGTGTGAATCAGCTATATTTGATTTTCCAGCTATATGACAAGCAGACAACCAGATTCCTCTTTCTTTACACCACAAGATGATTTGTTTAGAATAATAGTTAACAAGTCTAGAATGTGTACCCCCAAGATTATTAATGTATGAAACGGCAGTCTGATTATCCATTTGGATCTGTATATGACAATTCTTAAAATCACATAGGGACTGAATACCCAACAACCCTGCTTTGATTTCGAGAACATTTATGTGGAGTTTAGACTCCTCTTCTGTCCACATGCCGTGTGTATTTCTATCATTGAAAACTGCCCCCCATGCATAACTAGATGCGTCTGTTTGAATAGTGAAATCTGCATTACCATGAGAAATCATTTTCCCACAATAAACTCCCTCTTTAATCCACCATTGTATTTCTTGTACACATTCTTCATTAAGAGTGGTATAGTTATTAAAATTATAATTTGTCTCTAATGATTTGATTTTAAGCATTTCCAGTTCTCTATAATATAGCGGGCCATATTCAACCGCTGGGAAACTAGCCACAAAGACTCCAATTAATCTTGCTAATTCCCTTACTGTAAGGGAGGTATGACTCATCACATTCTTTGACATCTGGATGATATGATTTCTTTTATCCTCACCTAAACTTATTTTCATCAGTGTCGAATCTAGAATGAAACCTAAATGTAATAGCTTTTGCGTAGGTTCATATATAGATTTATCAGAGAGTTCAAAACCTAACGACGTCAGAAGTTGCTTCGTAATTATAACGTTTTCCTGACATGCTTTATGATTAGAGCCTTGTAGATAGAAATCATCAATGTACACACTAGACAAAAAACCTCTTTGTCTCAAAAAACCTAACACTGGTTTTAAAATTTTGGTAAACAGTCTTGGGCTATCTCGAAACCCTGAGGCAAAACCATATATTTATAAACTTGACCCTCAAACATAAATTTTAAGTATTTTGTAAAATCGGGGTGCATTGGAATGCTATGAAAAGCATTGGATATATCAATACATGCCATGTAGCAATTTTGTTGCATGAGATTAAGGCACGTAGTTAGTCCCTCCATCTTGAAGTGAGTAAATTTAACAAAATTTTTATTCAAGCATTTGAGATTAAGAATGGGTCTGTATTTGTTGTTATTCGATCTTTTCTCTCTTAAGAAAATATTATTCATGTAATCTCCCTCTTCAACAGTGCTTTCCTCAATTACTTCTTGTTTCAATAATTCTCCAATTATAGCCCTTAATGCTATGGTTTCCTGTGCATTAAATTTCAATTGATGGGGAATTTTATTTTGAATTGGTGGAGAAATGAATTGGATTTTACAGCCTTTGACACATTGTAAAATTATTTTGTCTTCTGTGATTTTTTCCCAATTATGAATAAAATGCCTTGTTCGACCACCTAAAGCTAAATCGTTTCCTTCACTTACATTTAATATGGTTTGTTGCGACGACCCTGTTGTCGAGTTTTGTTGCTGAAGTTCTGGTATTTGTTGTTGTTGTTGTTGTTTTTGTAATGTTTTCCCCTGTTGTTGTACACAGGGTTTTTCCCGTCTAAAAAAGATAACCTTTTCTTTAAAAAGAACGGCTTGTTTTGATGTCTTTGGTATGGTTTGACACGATTGACTCTTTGAGAAACCTTCAGGGTTTCCGAGACATCTTTGACTTTTTCTGTCAATTGTTTTCCAAAAAGAGAGTCCTCGCACGGATACTGCTCAGAACACAATGACGAGAATTCCAATTTTACTTCAGATTTAAAATTCTGTCGTCTATGTAAATCCAGGCTGTGTGACCCGTCTGCTAACAACGCCACGGAATCTGCACAGGAATTAGTGATGGAGTCTATATCCTGTTGACAAACTGACTCTATATTTATTTTGGTCAGTTTTTCGAAACACATCGTCATGGCGCATAAACTTTTCATGAGTGTTGTTTGTATTTTTTGAATACTCGAGTCAGTTTGTCTCGTCTCTTTTTGAACCATCTTAAAAATTTCTGGATTACAAGTAAGAGTCTCCATTCTGCCACAATTTGTCGGTTTTATATATTTTTGAAATAGTTGGTCCCTATCCGATATTTGCATTCCGTTGCACAAGATATTATTAATTCCCTTTGCTAGGTCCTCGTTAATTAGAGGCCCTTCAATTTCCTTTGTACCTGATACGTCTTAAAAATAGGAGATCGATGAAGACGTTTGTGTTTCTGACACTTCGTCTTCTTGTCCATCATTAACATTGTTAATTATTTGGTAATCATTCAGCGTGTCACATTCTGTCATCTCCTTATCGTATGCATTTTTTAACTCAGTGACAACCGGAATGATCGCCATGAGTTTATTCAGTTGTTGTTTAATTTCTGAAAGTTCGCCGTCGCCACCATTATCTGATTTTTTACTTCTCTTTACTTTGGAAGGCTCGCCCTTCTTCCTACCTTCAGTCTTACTCGACACATCACTCCTATTTTCACCGTCATCACTGTTATTTTTGGTTTCATTGTTATTGTTACACGCCGTCCTGTTAAGGAATTGGGTCAGTGGGGCGTCCGACGCCATTGTCTTAATTAATAAGTGCAAGCGCGAAATCACGCATGATAAAATGAAATCGATGACAATCCACTTAATATCTTAATAATTGAAGGACAAAATCATAATCCACGAATCATCACATGATAATTTAAGCACAAAATAATATATTTTCAATAACTATTGCATCAATATAAGTAGGTAATTAATTTTAAATCCAAGAGAATTAAAAACACGATGATTGCTTGGCAAGGTTCACTTTTTAAGTGATTGCGCATGTGCAGGGACGCTTTCTCTCGGGCAAGGCCATATGAATATTCATTGGGTCTATAAAATTGTGAAACCACATATGAGGTCATATCAGTAGTACTTGTGACATTTTAGAGTCATTTAAGAGTGAACACCACCTTTGCTAAAAAATTGCAAGATGTCAGTTTATTCTCAAGTTTGTATAATGATGGCTTGCTGTACATACGCTTGCTCCCATGCAATAGTTAACTAATCTGCATTTTGTCTAAGCTGTCTCGTGAATTTCTGATTTATAGACGAAATCAATTCATATTCTAATTTTGAACATATCTTATTAAATGAAAACAATTCTTATGCTGAAATACATATTATAGAAGCAAACACATGAACTATTAAAAATAATAACAGCTGTATGAATATTAAAGCAGTTGACGTGAAAGCCAGGGTATACAGTATACTAATTCATGTTTCTTTAGAGAATAGTGAAAATAAAAAGTTCCTTACAATCCAAGTGAATCTGAGACAGAACCAAGTTTGTCATCTTAATTATGCCATCAGATCATCTTTGTCTTATAATTGATTCATTTGAACACTTTACTCACACTTTAAACACACGAAGACCACAGGGAAAAAAAATCACAGATGTCCTTTTTTTTTCCAGCCCGCTTTTGATAAATTCCGATTTTTAAGGTTGAAAAACTAGTTTATGTTTAATTTTCATTAAAATTTGTTTAAAAATTTTTTTAAATCTTATTTAACACATATATAATTATTTCTAACTTGTTGCAGCAAGGTTGTTAAATTCCCTTTATTCATCCATCCCCAATGGGAAATTTTTCTTTAGGATCTGTTCCAAGGGAAGACTGGAATAACCCAGGCATTAGCCGCAGTGCAGACCGCAAAGTGAACTAAGGCTCGGTGGCTTGCTCAAGGCCACACAGCGCGGCAGTTAGTCTAACTCAGTACCTTTCGGGTACGAAACAACGACCGTACCTCTGAGCCATGCTGTCCCATGTTAAAACTAATTTCAGCTTCAGCTCCTGTTTTGGACATCTGTGGTTTTCCACGGAAAGTAACAAAAATAATTCAGGATACGGTTTTATAATTTGCATTACAATACATTTCTTTAACCGTGAAAGAATCCACAATTTCATAATTCTAGTCATCTTGACTTCACATAACCGGATCACCTGACACAAGACGCCAGAATCTAACAAAGAAAAATGAAAGGTTTGCATGAAAAACTTACTTCCATGTAATAAAATATGAAAAAGAGAGTTTCTGTGCCACATCTCTGATAAAACTCAACAGAGTCTGCATGAGGAAGAGCAGCTGGTGGGTAGTATGAGGGAGTTGGACATGGATTGCGTGGTAAGAAATTCCTGGAAAAAAAACAAAAACAAAACAAGACAGGGATGTTAATAAGAAACAATTTTCAGACTCAAGTATTTGACTACATTCATTCTTAATCAAAATCACATTTTTGCTACTGCCTAATACAATGTGATACTGGATATCATTATCTTTAATCACTTCATTGTCTTAAACCCAAGCAAAACGGGAATAATTTATGTAGGAGCAGGAGGAAGCTGACCACTGAGACGACAAACCTTAAACTGAGAGCCAGTTGGTCAGTCTTGAGTCGAAGTGCACAATGACTTTGACGAATACAGACTTGCCAATTTTATAGAGGCATAATGAAGAAAAAGTTTTGGGCAATCCCGGAAATTAAATAAAGATGTATAATCATGATGACGATGATGATGGTGGAGGTGATGATAACGATGAGGATTTTAATGTTGTTGGCTATGGTTATAATTTTCTAGAATGATAAAAAACAATTAAAATCTAGAAAATGGCTTGTAATTAGGGAAAATGGCAATGAGAACAAATATTAGGAATTTCCCTTATAAAATCACTTTTCATGTCTGCTATAGAAAAAAAAACAAAACCCAAACTGAATGACTACAAAAACATGTCGACAAGTTTAGGTGTGTTGTGCCATCAGTGTATATTAGAAAGATACAACTAATGATTTTAATGGAATGCCAAAAAAAAATACCAAATCCAATTTTTTCATGATAAATAGCTTCAAAAACAGTTTAAAAAAAAAAAGGGCAATAAAAGCCCTGGAATCCAACTTCCTATTTAAAACATCATAAATCTTAAGAATCGAAGAAAACTGATGAAAAAAATGTATAAAGCCATCTATAGTCCTTTACTCACCATTTAAAGTCCTTTACTCACATTCTCTCACAGTACTCAGGTGTAAAGTGAGTACCTGACCGTTTAAAGCGTTGTCTCTGTCCGAAAAAAATTGTAACCATCGCCTACTAGGCGTCATGTTCCGTCCTAAATGTTAAATGTTGCTGTTGGCCAGGGACCCCTTGTACAGCGCTTTGATTACATTTAGTGGATGTTGCGCTATATAAAAGCTAAAAAAAATAATAAATAAATAAAGGAAGACTATCAATACATCTTAGAACATAGATAAAGTAGCAATGACTATCCCGCACAAATCTTTGGGCCTCTTTTTCGCTCACGAAGTGCCCAAATTCACGACAAAATATGGGATGAAGCCGTCTTGTACATGCTATTTAAAAAAATTAATTATGACGCTGTTTATCGATGAATATGACTGAAAGTTGGCACAGTTAGAAAAGAGGTCATTTTAGATTATGTCAAGCGACAAAACTCGTGCGATTACCAGAAGACCGTTAAAAATATATTTTTACTCTTTGGAGAGGTTTTGTCGCTCATAAGGTTATACAGTAGAACATGAAAGTAACGTACTCGGAAATAGCGAGAACTCGGAAATAGCGAGTAAAATCTAAATCCCCGTTTTTTTCTCTTATTTGAGTCAATAAAATTAGCATGCAAGTAGCGAGTATGAAAAAGAGGTCAACTCGGAAATAACGAGCATTTCCTGACCCAGCCTAGGACTTCGAACAAAGTAAAGCAAAACACCCGACAAGAGCGATTTAAATATTTTTAGCCTAGCTTCTTTTCTTTTCTTATTTTTCGTTACGAGGAATATTACATAGTAGCCTAGTCTAGAGTACATAGTAGGCGAAACAAATTTGGGTGGGGGTTGGGTGTGTGTGTTTGTGTGCGTGTGGGGTTCAATTATTCACCCAATGTGGTGACACGCGACGCGCGAGGTAAGCA
This sequence comes from Berghia stephanieae, assembly GCF_034508935.2. Lineage (NCBI taxonomy): Eukaryota > Metazoa > Mollusca > Gastropoda > Nudibranchia > Aeolidiidae > Berghia > Berghia stephanieae. The sequence continues at coordinate 85,234,199 of NC_088364.1, forward strand.
CTGGCAGCCAACATGTCAACATGCCTCACTTCGCAGCATCGGTCAGCGAGTCGCATTCGATCAGCGAGAGAGGGGAGCGTGGAACCATCCTTTCAGTAGATTGAGTGATGCGCTTGCTTACCTCATCAAACATGCCTATTGCATACAAACACTCGCACACACACATACACGAAATCTTGATGGAAATGGAAGGGGCGGATCAACTTCAACCTGTGGCCATCATTACGTAGTTAACGAAGGCCGTGTTCAACCCCGCCCTCACTCCACTTTATCCACACACAGTCATTTGCACGCACGCGCGGCACACGCGCACAAACACACACACACACACACACATTGTCTTTCCATATTTTTGTACGGCCGAGTGACCTTTCCTGGCAACTCGGGAATAGCGAGAACTCGGAAATAGCGAGTAATCAGGAGTGGACCCGTCGAACTCGCTATTTCCGAGTTCTACTGTATATGCACATTTCATCTATTTACATTTCAAATTTCATTGGATAAAGTACTTTTCCCGTATTCTCACAAAACATCAACCCAATTTGCATTTCAATGAGTGAAAATATGGATACGGCCATTTTGCTCACCTATCACGCGACACGAAAATGACGTGAGCGAGGCAAGGCTGCCAGATGGCCAGACTTTAACCTGACCAAATTCGACTTCAAAAGTGGCTAAATAGAAAATCATATGGCTTTCACTATTAAGACTGGCCCACTTAAAATGAACAAAATTTTAACAAACAGAATATTGAATAGGCTAGGATAAAGGTCAATGAGACAAAATTTAATAAAAGAAACAAAATTATATATTTGGCTACACAGGCTAGCGTGCTAACGTCATTTCCAACACCAAACACCGACATTCCTTTTTCTTTCTCTGCAGCGACTGGCACATACAAACATTTAAGGTCCTTACAATCAATGTAGCAATTGCCGAGTGGAAAAAAAAACCAACCTCATTCTTTCAGAATCCGAGGGATGAGGAAGGTGATGGTATGCAGCTTCTAGCATTGCCAGCTGATACATTTGATCCTTGGTGATAGGCCCTGGAGCCATTCCTAACAACGGATCAAGATGAATGCTGTTTGTCTGGGGTGTTTGTTGTTGTTGTTGTTGTTGTTGGGTTCCAGGATGCTGACTGGAGGATGGCTGTGTCGTTGAATGCGACGGGTTTGACAGAGTGATGGATGGTAAGTGATCGGAAGATGCTGAAGCTGATAAGGATGAAGTTGACGATGAAGGTACAGAGGGTTGAGAAGGTGCTTGTGAAACATACAGATCTGTGATTAAAAAAAAAGAAAGCCAAACACATGCATAAGAGAGATGCCAACCATTGTCAAAAATCATGTACTGTAATAATTTTGACTCTATCCATGTACCTTGACACTCTCAAATGTATTTCTCATTTTGGCTGGTGTCTGCTGCTGTCAGAACATTTTTAGTACACGCATCTACCCCATCTTTGAGTCATACATTAAAAACAAAATCAGGACAGTTGCTTACAACTAAGTACTATTGAAATGGAGGCTCTAAAAATTATCAATGTTAAAAAAAGTTATTTGAGGATGCTGTGGCAGTTATGCTGCTGCTATGATTGTCATTGTGAAAGATAATCGTGTTACATTAAAGGTGATTAAAAGGAATTGGTGTCTTGCGAGTGGAGATTATGATGTGTTAAGTGATTATGGCTTATTCGAACCAAGAGGTAATTTCATAAAAGTCCTGACAGTTTCCAAACGTTTTTAAGTACCCCCCCCCCCCCCTCTTTTTGTTAAAAAAAAAAAAATGAAAGAAGAGAAACTCACTTGATGAATCAATGGGTGGATGAGAAGGCATAGACTTTTCAAGCTCTGCATTCGACACTGCTTGTTGCGCCATGTTCCGTAACGAAAGATCTTCACTCTGGCAGGTAATGAAATTGTACAAGGAATTAACTATCTCGGACTCACTTGAATGGGGGAATCAAACCAAGTCATGAAGCAAATAACGGCACAGTCGAATACTAGAATATTATCAAAATATCTTCATGATGATAACCATTCTCCAGATGCCACTTAAAGTTTAGTTTTCAAAAATTGGAACCCTAGATGGTTGACAAATTAGATATGAAATTATCTGGTCTTGGAAATGCATAGACCTGTAAATGAGCTCTATAAAAATTGACTGAAACTCTTCGACAAACTGAAGATTCAATTATTTTTTTTTAAAATAAGGGCATCATTGGAGAGGAGAGTGATAAATACAATATATCAAAATAGTGGGTGTTATTTCTTACTGGAAGTATGACTGCCATAATTTGATGTAGAAGGAATGCTAAATAAGCATGTCATTCATATAGGTAAAGATGACTTCATCAAAGTCATATTCCTGCCTCTGGAATTTTTTTGACATAGAAAAATAATCACCATTATCATCTTTAACTTCTAGCCATGACCAATTGAATTTATTCCTCACGGGACTCACATCTTTATCGATGCTCGACAAGTCTGAATTGCGATCCACGAACAGCTTAGCCATTGTGAGAACATTAGAATAATGTAGTAATGAGCAAACTTGATTTTCAATCAGCAAATGACAGAGAAAAAAAAACTTAAATAAATCTGACTTCAGGCCAATACATTGAATTATTAAGTAGAAGTGAATTATCAAGAAGAAACTTCGGCAGGCGTAGCGGAAAAATTCAAAGAATCGAAATGAAGGTAAATCGCCACAAAACAGCAAGCTCGCTTGGGCTTGAGCAAAACAATGCCAGAAAACGTCCTGATTTGCACGGGAATTAATTAGGCTACTTACCATTGTTCTTTATGATCAGGTACTCAATCAGTGAAGAAACGGTCAACCAGTTTGTTTACAACGTGAGGCAATCGAAATGTGCTAGTAGCAATCTATCCTACCTTTCGATTTGAAGATGTCTACATAACGGACTTGCGGCATTTGCAATTTACTTTATCATAGTTTTGAGACTCGAAGGGTAAATGTGGTCAATTTTGGCTTAGATGAAAAAGTGAAATTTATCGCTCGGTGGCTCAGTTAAAATTGGCTACAGTTGGGATCACGACGGATTGGAAAGTGAAAAAATAATTTAACGAAGGATGTGTGAAAATACCCAGGGAAGTGTTCAGACACGCCTTTTATAAAAAGTGTCGCTTTGTCTTGGCAACATATACATCGTTAATATAAACGGTCCCCGTGAGCTATGCGTAGCGCTGTGGAACACTCCTAATTATTTTACGGTCATTCGACTACGATTTGTGAATTCTTTCTTTTTTTATTTCTTTCTTTCTTTCTTTCCTTTTTTAAATATTTGAATTTGACAAATTGACTGATTTCAGTTAATTGACTGAGAACTTACAGGTCTAAAATGCAAAGGTCCTTGGACCCAAGAAAAAGTAAAAAAGGCAGAACTAGCTTAAGAACATGACAGATAAAAATATAAAATGAGGAAACCCGTTACCAGTGCTTACGAGAAACTGCTTGCTAAATATTAAGAAAATGCTTGATTACCAAAGCAATACTTTTTCAAAAGGCAATATTACGATGGTAACAGGAAGAAAATCAAATGTTAATCTATCTTATATAGAAATAGAAAGGTGAGGACAACACATAGTTGATCGGATAAAAATCGTTAACCTACACATAGCATATGCCACAGACATGACCATTTTTACTTATAAAGTTATCTAGAATTGAAAAAAAAGCCTCCCCTCCCCCAATTTGAAGAACAAGCTGCTGCAATTCACTTGAAAACCCCTGATATAATAAATAGTGAAAATAAAATGCATACTCACTTTTTGTAATGATGGACCACCAGCATTGATAGGACCATTCATCGTGGGAGGCCCCTCTTGCCTACCATTGCTTCCTTTAGTGGAATTGGTATTACTAACAACGTTTGACAAAGATGAATTTACTGAACTGGAGTTGGATGCAGAGCCTACACTACTGGTCTGGGGTGATGGTGCAGAAGGAACTGAGGGGTTCCCAGAAGACGTGAGGGAGACAGAGTTGATATTAGCACTGCCTAATAAAGATGAATTACCCGACAAACTTCCTGGTGCATTATGATCAACAGAGTTTGCATGAGATTTTTGGGAATCTGCAAAATAAAAACAAAAAACATATATATACATACACACACACCAAGAAATAAGACATAAATGAGAGTAAATATGAAAAAAAAATAGTCATATCTGAATCTTTTCTTTTGTTTGTAGTAAACAAGCTGATATGATACAGAGTGAAACAATTCATTCAGGTTTATGTTCAACTACACAATGACAAAATGTGAGTCCAAAGTGACCCATGACATTACATCAAAGTGCAGAAGACATACAAAAATTGAATTTAAGTTACAATGATCAGAAATATGAAAATTTTGCGTTTATGCAAACTCAAACCAAATTTCATGTTTTCTGATATCAATACAATTTTTGACAACAAAACCACTGACGTCATAACATTTATGAAGGCCATCCATTCAAATTTGAAGAACAAGGATATTTAAACGTCTGCATTTAATGACTACAAACTCAAAAAGAAAAAAAAAAACAAAAAATCACAATTTATTATGACTTTGAATGTCATCATTCTGCTAAAACCATTATGAAATGAGATGACAAACTCTAATTGATGGTAATGCATATCTTTTACAAAGTATCACATTGCCAGCCTAAAAAATGCACAGGGAACAAGACAATACTGAATTAAAAGGCTGCTTGGCATGTGGTGCGTGTGTGTGTGTGTGAGAGAGAGAGAGAGAGGGAGAGAGAGAGAGAGAGAGAGAGAGAGAGAGAGAGAGAGAGAGAGAGAGAGAGAGAGAGAGAGAGAGAGAGAGAGAGAGAGCGCGCACATGATGTATACAAAGTTTGCAATGGCTTTTTGTGTCATGACATTAACATCTTGTGGTGGAAAGTACAATCAAAACAGCACAGTTGCAGGTCACAACATGAGGTCAGCAAATGTGGGTCAATAAAGCGTGTGAAAAAACCAAAACATCAAAGCGTGCATTTCAATAAACTAACTTCTTGTCATAAAATGTCTCCTGAGGTATCTTGGCAGGTAAAAAAAAAAAGAAGAAAAGACTCAATATAAATTGAGGTTTTTTTGTGATAGCTGTTGAGCTAAAGTTGCTTGCTAATCATTTATTGATAATATTGCTCTTTATTGCTGACATTAGTCAAACTCGACCATCCTTAAACAACTCACAATTTTGAAAATATGAAAAAGTTGAGGTAAAAAGAGGTTCTTACCATTGCTACCGCTAGACTGAGTAGACAAACTACGGTGCCACACAGAAGGTGTAGGCGGAGGAAATCGAGAACCTTGAAAAAAGAAAAAAAAAAAAAGAAAAAAAAAAAAAAAAAAAAAAAAAAACAAAAACAAAAAAACAAAAACAAATTAAAAAAAAAATGTTACATGCATACTCAGAGAAAAAAAAAAATATAATCACATACACACTAAAATCGTTGTTTTAAAAATCGTTTGTCAAGACGAACATTAAGCAAAATATTAAGTGGACACTTTGATTTGTAAGGTCCCATTGAGTGAATAAGTGAATTTCTTGAAATGATTTCTGAATTTGCTTCAAACGTTTTAGTGTGCATTGTAAAGGCCATATCATTTTACTAACTAAATAAAACAAGCCATAGGTGTATTTGAGACACTCAAGGCTAATATATTTCTTTTTAAATTCACAGTAAGCAATAGGGGTTATTAATGAACACACTGTTTATTCCACAACAGATTTTGAAACAAAGGATATGTCTGCAGAGGCAAATAAAACTAGGGAACATATGATGCTTAATAACAAAAACACTGACTCGGGGAAACAATAATGATGGAATTAAATTTAAATATAACATTCGAATCACACGTAAAGCCTTTTTTAAAAAAAGGAAGATTATGATCCAAACGAAATTTTGAAACACTGTCTAACTTGACTGTGTCAAATATATGGCATTGGGTCATTTTTGTGATTACAGAATGTCAATATTATTCTCCTACTCGACTATGATAGCAAGGGAAGTCCTCTACAACTTCACATGATAGTAAAATTTATAAGAAACAGTACTTTTTTTTTCTAATACCCTTGAAATTTACACACCACTGAGACCTTTAAAAAAAAAAAAATAAAGCAACACACTGTTTATATTGGTCAACAAAAGGAATCCAACTAAACGAATTGGATTCCTGCAGTTAGAGAATTGACTAATAACTTTTCTTTTTAAAAAACCAAAAACAATTAAGTCGAAACAACGACAGGGAATCACTACAATGGTGACTACATCCAAGACCTACCTGAAGAATTGGACTGTCCCCCAGCAGCTGCTGCATACGCTGTCAAAGGCGATGGTGTTACTGGGTGATGATTGCTGCAGACAAAATAAAAGCTTGCTGACAAATGTCAATGACAGACAGGGGAAGAAAATGAAATGAGGACTTCAGTTGTGAGAGGTATATTGTGTAGCAGGAAAAGAAAACATACATGTATCAAGAATAAAAATACCCCAAAAAGAGAGGGAAAAAAAAAAAAAAAAAAAAGAAAAGAAAGAAGAAGAGTTCATACTAATCCTAACTACAAAATAAACAAAATATGTAATTGTTAATAGGGAAAAAGTCCTGAATAGAAGAAAATAAATTCTGTACCAGCCAAAAAAAAAAAAAAAAAAAAAAGCAGACTAGCCTTCTTGTCTAACTACTGTTCTTTCCTTGCCATTTCTGAACAAAAACATCCTCTCCTATTTGCATTGCTCCTAACCAAAAGATCATGTTACAATGTTGAGGATGACTTTTCAGCCTTTTCAACAAAGTCATCTGCAGTTTTGATCAGACTATGTCATTTTGAAGTATCTTTTTCTATTACTTTTGGTCTTTAGCTGCATCACTTTTTCCTATTATTTTATTTTTCTGGTGGCATCTTTTTCCAGAATATCCTTGCTCTCTCTTCTCTTTCAGGGCATTAAAATACCCGAGCCATTCTTTGCTGCATGATTTCAGAGGTCAGGGGATGTCACCACCTCAGAAACTTTGCATGCCGACTCCCTTCATCCCTGCAATAATGCAAAACAATACATGTGCCGCTAAACCGAACAGACTCATAGATAGAGGCCACAATATCCGTTGAGTGTTTCGTGTTATAGGAATGGCTAGTATGATAGTTGAAGTTTTACTCACAATTGTTTTAAACTTCAGGAAAAGCGAGCATTTTCAATGTTAACAGGTGTATAGGCTCTGATATATGCAACCACTGACCTGCATCAATTCTAAAGACCAAATTTTGATTTATCCGACCTAGATCCGTTATCAGACCAAAATCCAACCAAAAATCGACTTATCCGACTTGCCTGGACACCCTGAAAACAGGGAAATGAGTTCAAATAACAAATATAACAAAATAAATGCTAAAAACGCCTTACTTTTGAGAATGTTTACTTGAAGACGAAGCAGGCTTGGAGGTTCCAATAGGAGCAGGGGATGCCCCTTTCTTCTGATAGATAAAAAAAAAAAATTTTAAAAAGTCAATGGATTCTGTTGATGAAATTAATTTCTAGAGCAGCATAAAATATGAGTTACAAAGAGAAAAAGAGGAGGTAACTTCAGATTATTTCGTCTTTTTTCAGGGTCTGGCAAGTTGGTTGTTTGTTCTAAATTTACGTCATTTCTAAAATGCAAATTATGGAGAAACAATTTCCGATATATCTGTAATCATTAAAAAAAAATAAAATTGGCAAGTGGCAAGCTACAAAACTGGTATTTCTTGAAAATCTACAACATTGCTTACTGAGCAAAAGCACACCAATAATAAAAATCTGGTTTTATCTACTGAAACAAGATTAATGATCATAACTTCTTCAAAAGGAGGTTAGAAATGACTTCTGATCATCTACAATGGAAATATTTTTTTTTTGCTATTAGCTTCAATTTCTAAACAAAAGAATTTGACTTGTCTCTTTATAAAAGATTCAATAAGAAAATAAAAATCATGTGGTAAAAAATCAACAATACCTCTTCAGACTGTGATTTGTGTCGCTTTCTCTCAATATCATCATGTTTATCCTGAAACAATTTTGAAAAATAAAATAAAAATTGAGTGAAAAAGCTTATGATTTTCAATAAACACTGAATTTACTTTTTTAATAGTTCAAATTAAAAAATAACAGAAAAACTTTTAATAATAAAAATGATTGAAGAAAATAATAAATTAATAAAATATAACAAAACAACAACAACCCCAAAATAATGTCCGGGCAACAACAATTAACAAAACTTGAAACAAAACCAATCGACTGAATCGAATCAAGATAAGACAAATACAGCTCCAACCCTTCAAAATGCTTACATTGGAATGACTGGAATTTGCACTTGGACTAGGTGATGGCGAACTTGAATTGGTCGATGAAGGTGTACTTGCGATTTTATCTAAGTCCTCATTTTCATTTGGTGACGTTGCTAGCACTCCAGAATCCCCAACTGAAAGAAAATAATAAATCGAGTTGACTTCAAATAACTGATTATGGGCTGACAATGAGACGACAAGAAAAAATATTAATCACCTTTACATTTTCTCCATAATAGAAAAAGGATTCACACACGATACTTAAGGCAAAACAATGACATGACATATTATAAGCTTAATTTGATGGTGCCTGCAGAAGTCGTGTTGCAAGTAATTGCCAATGAGAGAATTGTCCCTCTAACAAAAAACCTGTGAAAAGAATTGTAAAAATGAAAAAGCGATGGGAGAAAAAAAAAAATAAATAAGTAAAACTTTAAAAGTTTATAACATATTAAAAAAAAACTTACAGCCCAATCCCTCCAGATCTAACTCATCATACAAGTACTGATTTTCCTGAAAGTTTGGATCTTGATTTGATTCAACAAAATATTCCAGGTCATCCCGAAGATCTCTGACCTGTTAAGGGGTGTCAAAACAAATTATTTTCTCTACATTTCTTAAGAAAAAAGTATATTAAAAAAAAAAAAAAAAAAGGATGGTAAGCAAGCAACCGCTTTACCATATCCTACTTTTCTTTTCCATTACAATGTTTGAATTACTTTTACATTATTGACTGGTTATAAAATTGAAAACCACGTTTTGAACAAATCTTCCAACCTCATGATACTTTTCGCCAATACTTTGTAATAAATTATTTTTAAATCCTCAAAGCATTGATTGATCTAACAGAAAATAAAAAATCATATAGACAATCTTGTTCAACAATCCAATAATGTTTGATCTCCCATTCATGTAAACACAAAATCCTCTCAAATTTCTTTGAAATAAAACTGGACAGAATTGACTCCAAACCAAAGAATATCATAGCTCTTTATTAAAAAAAACAACAACAAAACAACTCTGTATAAGGCTTACCCGATCCAAAGGCAACTTGTCATTATCTACATGTCTCATAACTTTCTCCAACATCTCAATGTGATATTTATGTCGATCTTGCTGTTGTTTCAGTTCTTCATACTTTGCATCCTAAGTAAAAAACACAAAACAATTAATCATACAACAAATGAGGGGCAGTGCCAGAGCCATATTTTTTTTGTTTTTTGTTTTTGTTTTGTTTTTAAGGGTTTTACGGCGCTTGCAACACATTAAGGTCATATCAGCGCCAGTAAAAAGGAAGAAAATGGGATAGTAAAAAGTTCTAGAATTACAATTAAAGCACCCAAGAATAGGTAAGACAAAGGGGAATTGGTTCAAATAGGGAACAGATGTAGATTCCAAGAGCACACTTGTACTTAGATCACCTAAAAGTCTCATCCAGACACAAGCACAGGTCCCAACTAAGAGGAATACACTCAAATGTTTACAAATCATATAACATAATATGAATGTAAACTAAACATAATACAAAATGCATAACAGAGATGATTTACAAGGAAAAAAATATCATCTGCCAAAACTATAACTAAACATTCCACTATTTCCCTCCCAGCCAAGGACAAGACAAAACCAAGTAATCCCATTCCAAAACAAAGACAGAAAGCATGTTGGAAAACAGATATAAGGGAATAGAAGACACAGTATGTACCCCCCTCCCCACTATGGGAGGTCAGGAACCCAAACCAGTGAGAAGGTATATAACCAGTCCTAAGAAGGACTATTCATGAATAGGTTACATAAAGGTAGCATAACTATTTCAGCAGCAGGATGAATAGGCAGATTAAGGGACGTAAAGAGCGAGAATGGATGATCTTTATTGATGACCAGTATATATTTAGACAAGAAAATAAAATGCCATCACTCTTGACACTAGAAGATGGAGTACACAAGTAATTTATTCAGTCCTTGGGAAGAGTGCTTTAACACTTCCAATGAAATAAGAACCTGTTTTTTTGACATCACGCTTCCAATTGAAAGTATCAGCCCCTTGACTATGTGTGTATTTTACTTGCGAGTTTTTAAAAATATATTTGAAACATTCTTTAATAATATTACATAAAATAGTTCACAGTTCACATAAAATATAGAGCAATCCAATTGCCTGCTTAACTATGAAAAGCATGTCTCTATGAAATGAGCCTCATTGGGAGTTATAGCAGACCTGCCAACAAGGAATTTTTGGGAGTAAAATAACAAGGATATCTTATCCCAAACAGGGATAAACGGAAAAATGAAGGAAAAGTAGTAAAATTGCTCTCATCAAAACATAAAACACATCTAAGACATATGAGATCGCCAGGATCAAAACGTACTAAGTCACAGAAATCAGATATTGAAAAAAAAAAAAAAAGAACAATCATTAACAAAACTCATTTTTGTGGACATGCGACCTAGTACCCTTGAATCACTCGCATATTTATAGATTTGAAAATGTGCACTTTTAATACAGGGTCCCCACCAATTCTTTGAAATTATTTTCAAGACCTAATGGGGGGGAGGGGGGAGGTGAACAATTCACAAACCTCGCAGTTGAATTGGCAGGAAAAAAAAAAAACCCCAACCCAACTCAAAAATATGATATCTGACTGCCTCCCTTAAGGAAAGACTCTAACCATGATGTGGGCGAAACCAAATCCATCTCGTTCAAGGACAAGAAAAAAAAGTCACTAAATTAAAGAAATAAAACATCTGTAGAAGTAAGAGGACACAAAAGCTCCAATCCACCTCCAAAGTCTATGACAAAAAAGTCAATCAAGCAAAACAAACCAACCTTGTTTTTCTTTTTAGAAGAACCCGACCGAGACTCCATCTCACTTTCAAACTGATCAAGTTGCATTTGGAGCGAATCAATGATATTCTGAAAATTAAAAAATTATTTTTAAATCATCACATCAGATATTTGGCCAATGAATCTTAAAAGTCAAAGAATTCCCTTAAAAAAAATAAGTGAACAGTCATGCAGATTTTCAGAACTCTGCTTTTGATATCCCAGACCTGCCAATAATATAAAAATAGAAACCAATTACAGACCTGCCAAACCATAATTCTAAAAACTCATGATTTTCAAAGGAAAAAAAAAAGTTCTTTTTACAGCTATCAGTGCTGATGGTGACAAAAAGTGAAAAAGCAGGAAAATGTTGAACGATTGCCTTTAAGCCCCATTTCTACTGCACTAAACCCCACTTTTAGAGCTATCATTGATACTCCAGATAACTTCTGGTGAGTGAGAAACTGCACCTGTGTGTTCCACCACACATCAACTCTCTCATTGCTAGCACATTGTTTCGAGAAAATGTAATTTTTAAAAGGAGAAAATTCCTCCTCTGGACTCCAAAATCGCGCATCCGAGGAAAACCATCAGCACTGAGCTATAAATAAATGACCAATTTGACACAGCAAAACATTGAAATTTGCTTCAAAAAGTTTTAGATTAATGTATGACGACACCAAAATTTGAAACATTTTCTTTTGAATAAAAGATGCTAATGTTGCTCTGCAGCTCGAGCCAAAATTCGTAATTCTACAAATTTTTCATAGGGGTAGGCCTGAAATTATCTTAAATCAGTTCAATGTGCAGATTTCCGCTCTAATCACTTTAAATGGAAAATAATAAAAGGGAAATACAGCAATCAAGATGTGAACTGACTTGAAACATGTTTGCGAGATATGTCTCGTGTATGGTAAAACCAAATAAGTGCTATTTTCTTTAAAATTCAAAGAAAAGCCACTTGCAAACGCAAAATAACTTTTAATTACAAAATCAAGGTTCCTTTCATCATCAATGTTATTGTTTACAGTCTTCTGTTTACTATTTCATATAATGCATCATTTCTGTCAATTTCACATTGTTAAAATTCATCCAAACTTCCATGATAAATTAATAAAATATTAAAATATTTGATTACCGACAACCAGTGAGTGACTTCAGACTTTTCCTTGGTTTGGGGGTCAACTTTGGCTGCGGCACCAAGCCCATCTTTTGAATAGGCTTTTGTCTTTGTCTCCCTCTCTACCACCTTGAAACGTTCCATTTGCTGAATGGAGATAAAGATAAAGTGATCTTGACTTGGTGAAGTTAAAGAAAAAAACCCTGTGTTTTACCATTCCAACCAAACAGAAAACAAAGAAGAAAATTAACACAAACTGTATCTAATGTTCACAAAAGTGACCAAAGTACAATATAAGTAGCTTTAACAGAGATATATTGTCGAATAAACTACTTTTATTAATCATACATCCATAACCTTCTAATTAAATTGGATCTTTAAAAATAATAAATAAATAAAATAAAAAAACAAAACCCACAAATTTGTGATGGTAACAATGATGCACTGCATGGAATCAGCGCTATTTCAGTTGGAACTCCCAAGGGACCAATAACCCTTCCTGCTCGCTACCTGCATGAGGTCATTGGAGTTCAACTGGTATCAGGCAGTGCCGTGTCCAATTGGGGCAATTATGGATATTTATGGTCTTATAATATGTCGGTATAGCGGGAAAACAATAACAGACTCTTTCACTTCATTATTTTGATTTGAAAAATCAGTTGTCTTTCTAAACATCAGTGAACATTTGACATTCTTGTGGTTAATAGTTTTCTTTGAATATCACAAATTGTTGATCTAATTTTAAGTGCTTGTAAATTATGGTGCACTTAAATAAAAAATTTGTTATTCAAAATTCAGCGGCAGTATCTCAAGAATTTTAATAAATATCAAAAGTACATATATGCATCTATGTTCCTGTGCAATATTATCATATTGGCAGTTGATTTTCTTGATTTATTCATGGTTTAGTAAGTTCTGTATATTGTTTTTACCAATTTCGTTCCTCTCAAACAGTTGTGTTGATCATAACAGTAAACTGATATGATTTATGTCTTTATGTGGTAAAATAACTCATAAAGATAATATTTTATTGACCAGTAAAAACTAAAAACTAATATTGTGTATGATGTCAATATCTCAATTTACTATCAATCTGCCTATAAAGTATGACTTCTTTACAAGATTAAAATCAATCACCCAACAAGGTTACTGGACATGCTACAAATATTGCAGTAACAATCATCAATTACAACTAACACTAACCACTGGTACTGTTAAATTAGATGATTTGCTCAAACAGACGGACATAGTATGTGGACAAAAGAGGATTCAAAATTATGAGGGCATATAGTTTATTCCAAGTAGTAACCTTTTTCTCCGTATTGACCAACTACATTCAAAACGAACACACTGTCGATACAGGTTATATAGAATCATCTCCTTTCCTTCAAGAATACACATTTAGTCATTGTCTTATAGAGTCATCTGATATACCATTGAACTCCAGTCAATCAAATTTAGAGATAAAACAACTGAATAACAATCAGAGTCAAATCAGTACAACACCACAGGCATACCACAGCAAGATCATTTATTTAATTTTTAGGATATCACTGCCATATATATATCTGGACGCTTCAGTCTATAAAAAGTTAACACATTCACTTATGCACAAAAGGAGAACTTGACCTTACATTATATTACTTATTCAACATGCAAGAATACCCTAAACATTGACACCTTTATGACACTATAAAGTCGGCATTTCCTGAGACAACCACACAAAATCAGTACCGTATACATCTTCAAACTATAATGCCTAACAGTAATAAAAAAAAAACAAATTTGACTTGAATCGTAAGGGATTTAAGTATAGAAAAAAGTTATCAAGCCATTAAAAAGTTGGCTTTCAAATGTGCCCAAAACTCATAATATTTAAATCAGTTAAATGCTTAAAAAATAATATTAGTATTATTTTCGTCTAATGGTTTATATTTTATTCCTAAACTGATATTTGGACATAATTCATGGCATGGAATACTATGGGAGAGAAAATAAGGATCTCACCAAGTCATGCCAAATATGAAATTTACAATAAAAAATTCATTTCTTTTAAGGTTTTACTGCCCGGACAACAAAACTTGGCATGTGTCAAGATCATCAATTTTACTTTATAATGATGCTTGTTTCAATCATTTCCTGCCGCTGGGAATTAAATTATTGATATGCAAATTACAACAAATTAATTTCATTGATAGCTCAAAAACCACTAAATTGACACCTCTCTTATGAGCAGTCTTAAGAGGATACATTATTATCAACCATGGCATATGATGAAAGAAACCTTTGCTTTGCTTGTGGTGAGGGAACAATTTTCATATTTGTGTTAGCAACTGAGCAATACCATGAAATATTGCAACAATTAATTACCATCAGCGGCATCACAGATTCCTCCTGACCACTACCTGTTCTTCCCATGAGCTGACCCCACTAATGGGGTCAGGTTGACCTAGCACTGAAATACCGCTCAGAGGGGAAAATGCCACGCAGTGGATGATATGATGAGGTTTTGTAGCGATAATGATGTTGAACTGGTGATGGTTGTAATGATGATAATGTTGTAGTGATAGTGGCAGTGATGATGCTGTAGAGGCAGAGTTTCGACTTTAAAAAGTTGCTGGAGTTATGTTGACACAGTTTCCAACTGAAGAATTTTCATCCAGCAGGAGACAAGATTCTACCAAAAATAAAAAAGACAAAAAAAAAAAAAAAAAGAAAAAAGATTTCGCTGAAAATAGCCCTTTTAACATAATCATATCACAAAATGAAGCCCATACAAGACAAACAACTCACCGTTTCGATCAATTTGCGCTTCTCTAGTAAAGATGACTTGTCTTTGATGTCGCTGTTCGCAAGCCATGTTTTGATCTGGTCACGAAGCCTCTGTAAAACGAAATAGTGATACAGCAAGATATAATCTGAAAGGGTGCCCTTTTTGCTGCTTCATAGAGGGTTAAAAAAGCCGAAGAGATGCCTTAAAAGAAGTTGGAACTCAAAAATACAAAAGACATAACAAACCTGTAAATGAGCTCTATAAAAATGGACTGAAACTCTTCGTAATTCGTGGCGGAAAAATCCAAAGATGTGAAATGAATAGTTAATAGCAAGCTCGCTTGAGCAAAACAATGGCAGAAAACTAATTTGCACAGGAATTAATTAGGAATTACCATTGTTCCTTATAATTAGGTAACTAATCAGTGAAGAAACTAGAAACGGTCAACCAGTTTGTTTACAATGTGAGGCAATTGAGACATGCTTGTAGTAATCATATAACTTTCGATTTGAATGTGTCTACATAACGCACTTCCGACGTTCGCATCTTACTTTTTCATATTATTACTTTCCTCCCGGTAAATGTGGTGAATTTTGGCTTAGATGAAACACATGATATTTATCGCTCAGCGACTCAGTTAAAATTGGCTACCATTGGGATCACGACAGGTTTGGAAAGTGAAAAAATTATTTCAGGAAGGCTGTGTTAAAATACACTGGGCTGTGTTCAGACACGGCAATTCTAAAAAGCATCGCTTAGCCTTAGCAATACATCCATCATTAATATGAACAGCCCATGATCTATGCGTAGCGCTGTGGAACATTCCTAATTATTTTATGGTCATTCGTCTATAATTCATTAATTCTTTCTGTCCTTTGTAAAAATATTTGAATTTGACAAATTGACTGAGAATTTACAGGTGTAAACCCCAAAAAAAAAAAAAAAGGATGAGAGAGAGAGAGAGAGAGAGAGAGAGAGAGAGAGAGAGAGAGAGAGAGAAGGGAAAATATATGCACAGCATGTTCAGAAGAATTGGCATTGACAGTGTTCTTGAGGTCCTACATTTAGAATTTTAAGTAAGGTTCCAATTATTACCTCATCCAGATTTTTTATCCTAAAAATGTATCTTCATACACCAGCAAGTGAATCAAACTTAATGATTTTACCATCAGAATTCTTGTGGTAAAGATATCATGCGTCAAAATTTTATTTCCTTTTTGAAAAGTAAAAAATGCGGGAGAATTAATTTTCCCTCACTCCTACATTTCCTTTTACTTTTACAAAGGATAAGAAGTTCTTTTTTGTTATAAAGTAGTAAAAACCAGTCCTTACCAAAAGCGAAAGTGTATAATAATAGGATAAGGAATACAATGGATTTAAGGTTATGACCAAACATAACCTAATAAAACCGAAATAAATCGAAGAATGGCACAAACCTGCAATTTCTTAATCTCTTTCTTCAGATCACTCTCAAATTTTTCTTTTTGATTGATATTTGCAGCAGACTGCACCTGTAAAATAAAATGAAAATTTTTTTTTCTTCTAAAAACAGTATTCCATAGAACAATCAATTTCAATATGGAAAGAAATCGTTTTATTGTATAACAAAGCCAGTTGACCAAGCAGAATTTTCACAATATTAGAAAGCAAAGAGACCTTAATTGATTTCAAGTTCAAGATTATTTGACCAAATCAAATACATCATGACAAAATGTTTTTCTGCTATATATTATTGTCCTTGAATTATATATAAACATCATACTTTATGCGGGATGAATAACATTACCGAATATAAGTAATTTATTCCAGAATGATCTTGAACTGAAGCCTGCTAAATAAAAAAAAGACTAGAGGTGCCTAAATGAGCCAATATGATGGAGAGAAAGATAAATGATAAATGCGACTCACATATATAAGGGAACAACAGAAAACAATGTTTTGAAGAAGGCCAAAGGCCGGAACATCATTTGTTTTTTGTTGTTCCCTTTGTGCGGCTATCTGGTCTTGTGGTATGACACTCGCTTTCGGATCGGAAGGTCCAGGGTTTTCGTGGATAGCTCACACGGTAGAGCCACGCTCTCACCTGCCAGGCGGAGTTGTCGTACCAATAAGGTCGCAGGTTCAAACCCCACCACCGCCGCGAAAAATTTTTTTATTCTCTATTGTCTTCTGGCACTTTTCTACTCACTTCATATCTTGTTGTTACCAACATAAGTGCCTGCTCCACTCACTTTTCTGAATTAAAAATTCACCCCACACACCGGAGCATACTCAATGTCTCAATCGTTTCTATGTTATATGTTTGTGATGAGAATATTGGCTATTAAGCTTAACTGCTGGTCAAAATTACTTCGCGATGGTGGCGAACGAATCGGCGATCTCAAGAAGTGGGTGAGAGAGGGATCTAGAAATGACTTTGGGTTTGAAACGAATATTTTTGTGTTCGTGGATAGCTCACACGGTAGAGCCACGCTCTCACCTGCCAGGCGGAGTTGTCGTACCAATAAGGTCGCAGGTTCAAACCCCACCACCGCCGCGAAAAAAATTTTTTTATTCTCTATTGTCTTCTGGCACTTTTCTACTCACCTCATATCTTGTTGTTACCAACATAAGTGCCTGCTCCACTCACTTTTCTGAATTAAAAATTCACCCCATACACCGGAGCATACTCAATGTCTCAATCGTTTCTATGTTATATGTTTGTGATGAGAATATTGGCTATTAAGCTTAACTGCTGGTCAAAATTACTTCGCGATGGTGGCGAACGAATCGGCGATCTCAAGAAGTGGGTGAGAGAGGGATCTAGAAATGACTTTGGGTTTGAAACGAATATTTTTGTGTTCGTGGATAGCTCACACGGTAGAGCCACGCTCTCACCTGCCAGGCGGAGTTGTCGTACCAATAAGGTCGCAGGTTCAAACCCCACCACCGCCGCGAAAATTTTTTTTATTCTCTATTGTCTTCTGGCACTTTTCTACTCACTTCATATCTTGTTGTTACCAACATAAGTGCCTGCTCCACTCACTTTTCTGAATTAAAAATTCACCCCATACACCGGAGCATACTCAATGTCTCAATCGTTTCTATGTTATATGTTTGTGATGAGAATATTGGCTATTAAGCTTAACTGCTGGTCAAAATTACTTCGCGATGGTGGCGAACGAATCGGCGATCTCAAGAAGTGGGTGAGAGAGGGATCTAGAAATGACTTTGGGTTTGAAACGAATATTTTTGTGTTCGTGGATAGCTCACACGGTAGAGCCACGCTCTCACCTGCCAGGCGGAGTTGTCGTACCAATAAGGTCGCAGGTTCAAACCCCACCACCGCCGCGAAAATTTTTTTTATTCTCTATTGTCTTCTGGCACTTTTCTACTCACTTCATATCTTGTTGTTACCAACATAAGTGCCTGCTCCACTCACTTTTCTGAATTAAAAATTCACCCCATACACCGGAGCATACTCAATGTCTCAATCGTTTCTATGTTATATGTTTGTGATGAGAATATTGGCTATTAAGCTTAACTGCTGGTCAAAATTACTTCGCGATGGTGGCGAACGAATCGGCGATCTCAAGAAGTGGGTGAGAGAGGGATCTAGAAATGACTTTGGGTTTGAAACGAATATTTTTGTGTTCGTGGATAGCTCACACGGTAGAGCCACGCTCTCACCTGCCAGGCGGAGTTGTCGTACCAATAAGGTCGCAGGTTCAAACCCCACCACCGCCGCGAAAAAAATTTTTTTTTTATTCTCTATTGTCTTCTGGCACTTTTCTACTCACTTCATATCTCAGGGTTTGAAACACCGGCACATAGTTGAGTCCTTGGAGAAGGCTCTTTACTCACATTCTCTAACCGTACTCAGGTGTAAAATGAGTACCTGGCCGTTAACAGCGTTGTCTGTGTCCGAAAAATTGTAGTATCACCTAACAGGAGCCATGTCCCGTCCTACATGTTAAATGTTGCTGTTGACCAGGGACCCCTTGTAAAGTGCTTTCAGCACATTTAATGGATATTGCGCTATATAAAGCTCAATATATGAGTCACATTTATACTCTTCATCTTTCTCTCCATCTGCTAAATAAACATTCCAGATAGTTTAAAAATATTTTTTTTTCATACAAAATCTTTTAAGCTATACCTTCTTCCAGATATCCTCAAAGGTCTCCACACCTTCGTCAACTTTTTTCAGGCATCTGTCAATTTCCGCTGTAATAAAACATAAATATATAAAAAAAAAAGAATTAAAATATTAACAAACTGAATATACATAATATGATCAACCACATAAAAGAAAAACAAACAAAAAAAAAGCCCAAGAACAATTGTGAAAAAAAGCTATTATCGTTCCACAAAACATCCCGCTGATATTTTCTGTTACCATAGTCTGTAGTAAAACATAGACAATGAAGTGAACTGAACCAGACGTGAAATAGCTAATACCACAGAATAACAAAAAAAAAGTTACAAGCCTTTCATTTCAATATTTATAGTGAACCAAATATCTTCCAATGGTATCGGACAGAGAAGTTGTGATGTGACTTTCTACTCTTCCGTTCAAAACTCCCTGGAAGTGTACAGGCTATGTTAGCAGTCCTTCGGAGGACTAATAATGTTAGGACTTCTGTAGTTTCACAGCACGCCTAAAGAGGATATTTCTCTTTATTATTATCGACGGGACCCCCCCCCCCCACTCCCAACTCTAACCAAAGATGCTTTAATAACCCGATGAAACATAATGATCCCCATCACTTGCAATATCAAAACTGATGGGAAACACAGTAAGTAATGATGTCAACCGGAATCATCAACGGCAACCGACTCATAAATTGTTTTTGAAATAAAATAGTAATATTTATTGGACATATAAGATTAAGTAATATAAAAAAAGCGCAGTGAAACCACGGAAGCCCTCCCCTATTAATATTGAATAGGCTACATTGAATCATAAGGTGGCTTAACTATTTTAGTTGCAGGATGTATAGCAGATTATTAGGATTACAGAACATAGAAGTAAGTACTTTGGTAACTGTTCATTTGGCACTCCAGCAGTGAGCTGATAAATGACCTAGTTGTAGATGTGGCTGTGACCCCATTAAAAAAAAATTACTTTGAGTGATGAATCTCAGAAAAAGTTCCATCAAATTTTTGTTTATTGATGGATTCTAATGATTTATGTCTTATTTTCTTCAGGAGGAATTTGTTGGTGTCTATGTTTAAATCAATACCAATTTAGCATATCTTTTGATCGTGGATAAAATAGGGTATAATTTAGCTGTGGATAATTTAAAAAATAAAAATTTGTAAATCAAAATTCCAGTGATGGCATGTGATTTAAAACCTTAACTTTTTAATAAATTAAATTCAGGACAAAGCTGTATACCGCATCCCTGAAATTCGTACCAGCAAATCTTTACTACCGGAAATGCAACAATTTTAGGTCACAAAGTCCGTCAGTAAATAACAAAGGCAAATAGAAGAACATTTTTCAGCCTTTAAACTAACAGAACTTTTCTTCTGCTTATCTGATGTTCACAAATTTAGTATTATTAGAATCGTGCTGAAAAGCACTTTATAATGATATAGGTTTCACTGAGCTCAACCCAATTTGATAAATTTTTTTTTGTTACCAAAGTAGGTAGGTACCTAATAAAAGAGAGAAATTTTTTTCGACCAGCATTTATCTAGTCTAGAATGAAATAGAACACCATTCTGCAATTAGATGATGGGCTAAATCTGTGTCACAACTCTCCCATTCACCTTTGTGACCGCTAGTTATCGTCTGTGAGCTGCATGCTAATAAACATGACTTGGTTAAATTGAGATATCTTGGGTGTTTATTTACAGAATTTGATAAATTAAACACCAAATTAAAGAGAATTGAACGCTCTATCATTTGGTACAATTATCGTTTCCCTCCTTAAATTCATTTAGAAGATATTGTAATGGAAAGATAGCTTAATATAGTGGGAAAGAAAATTAAGCCGTATATCATCATTCATGAAAGAATTCCCTTGAAACATAAATAATCATAAAATTCAACCATTTTCCTTTCCAAATATACCATTTTCAACTATCAAAACTGCTCCCCTGATACCCTTTGAGCGTTCCATAAAATCAAACTATTTCAAAATCTACCAAAGTAACGCCATTTCAGCTTGGACTACCGTGGTCAGCGTCGTTCATTGGCTCCTACTCCTAGCCTTGTGACGTCAGAGTGTTTCAGGGGAATCCCCTTTCGTTTTTTCAGTCAGCTGGAGACCAGTTTCAGGCTGATTCCTATAGTAATTTTTGGGGTGTTTTTAAGGTATAAAAAATTGAATAACTCTGCTTCTATATAACCTAGAGTCAAAATTCAAACGGTTTTATCAATGGGATAGTATACTGCATCACAGTAAACCAGATTTTATATTGTCATTTGAACACTGAAATTTTCATTTAAGTGCGTATTAGAAGATTAATTGAACAAGGTGTGTATCCAGACTTCCAGAAAGAGTGGTTTTACACTTTCAATGAGAATGGAACAAGTTTTATGACATCGCACTTTATGAATGCATAGAAACTGCAATACAATAGGTTTTTTCAGAATGTCTCGCATCTGTCAAATTAATTGTTAAATACACGAAAAGTTTTAGTGTTTTCCTATTGATTCCGCATGATAAAATCACAATAATTAGGGCAATAATTATGATAAGTAAAGCTAAAGTATTTTTTAAATTTGTGTCGTATTCGTATATATGATTGGCCTTCATCATATAATAATACTACAATTCACGACTTAATCTTTTTTTAATTAGTGTCCGACTTAAGATTGTGGAACAAACTGTAAAAATATTTCGAATTTTGGCGAGGTTGATTTATTTGGATAGGTTAGGCCGGTTAGGTTATTATATTCTTAGTCAGTTTAGTAATGTAAGGATCTTACTCTTACATTACTAATTACTACTTTATCGATGAGTATGAGGTGGTGGTGGGTAGATACAAATACAGCACTTCTCCGAGTTCGATCAGTAACAAATAAAAGTAAGCTAAGCAGATGAGGATATCAAAAAGATGACTGTACTGTATTGTAAACTGCAACTGAAATTGAACTTGATAAACAGTAACTGTACTGTAACAGTAACTTTTTATTCTCTATTGTCTTCTGGCACTTTTCTACTCACTTCATATCTTGTTGTTACCAACATTAGTGCTGCTCCACTCACTTTTGAATTAAAAATTCACCATACACCGGAGCATACTCATGTCTCAATCGTTTCTTGTTAATTTTGTGATGAATATGGCTATTAAGCTTAACTGCTGGTCAAATTACTTCGCGATGGTGTGAACGAATCGGCGATCTAATAATGGGTGAAGAGGGATCTAGAATGACTTGGTTTGAACGAATATTTTAGTGTTCGGGTAGCTCACACGGTAGCCACGCTATACTGCAGCGGAGTTCGTACCATAAGGTCGCAGGTTCAAACCACCACCGCCGCGAAAATTTTATTTCTATTGTCTTCTGGCACTTCTACTCACTTCATATCTTGTTGTACAATTAGTGCTGCTCACTCACTTTCTGAATTAAAATTCACCCATACACGGAGCATACTCAATGTCTCAATCGTTTCTATGTTATATGTTGTGATGAGAATATTGGCTATTAAGCTTAACTGCTGGTCAAATTATTGCGATGTGTGAACGAATCGGCGATCTCATAAGTGGTGAGAGAGGGATCTAGAATGACTTGGTTTGAACGATATTTTAGTGTCGTGGATAGCTCACACGTAAGCCACGCTCTCACTGCAGGCGAGTTGTGTACCAAAGTCGCAGTTCAAACCCACCACCGCCGCGAAAAAAATTTTTATTCTCTATTGTCTTCTGGCACTTTTCTATTCACTTCATATCTTGTTGTAACAGTAACTCAGTATCAGTGATCAGTGTGCCGATTTGTACAGGAGTGGAAATATTGAGCAATGAAACGGGAAAATGTTGATGCCAGGAAGAGATGGACTTTGACAACCATGCATTAGTATAAAGAGTAAGCATTTTTGAGGGGGTCTGTTTTCAAGTGAACTCAAAAAGCAAAGTAGCTGCTGTGTTCATAGCTCAGGTAGGGAATTTATTCCTCGAGTATTGAGGAGGGGGTGGGGGGTATAAACAGTAGACCTGGAACAATGAAATTGCTTTCGCTTTGGTGCGTTAGACAAAGAATACAAGCTTATTTACCTTGCAACTTTCGCCTGTCAGCCATGCCTTTGATATTTTTTAATGTAAAACGACTCTCTCATGCCATGAGACGGCCTAAAAGGTTTCAAAAAGTATGCAGTATATCTACGGATCTTTGACACTTCTTTTCTAGATAATTTACAAGAAGCAATATGGCGCTTCCTAATCACAGCAAATATATCAATACGCAGGCTAAGAAATTCGCGATTCAGTAATATAGTTCTTTCCTAGAGATTCACCTATTCTTTAAAAAAACAATTAAATCGATATTTGACTCTATACTATTAAAATATATACTTTCGAGTTTTAAGTTAATAGTTAAACGAAACATTTTCTGTTTAAAAGAATTTATTAATAAAAATCATTGTTCATTGACACCGGAAGTATTTTATAGTTCTAACCCTGTGCGCATGCATTTTTCATTGTTTACATGCAGTGACGGCTATGATCGCAATTCTCTACATTCTTTTCTTGAATTCCAGTTAAAAATTCAATATATTGTGCATTTTCCTCTCATCGGAGACAGAGAGACAGAAACTCTAAGAGACTGTGTTCTTTTGAATAAATCATAATTGCTAATGCCCTCTTGATATGTGATGTAGACTAACGTAACTAAGGTAATCAACCGCTCCAATTCCATTCTAATGAAACCAAAAAAACACAATGATGATTTTACATCTTTACTTAGAACTCTGTGTGGTTCAGCAATGACTGATGGCTGTATTTTGGCTTGGATTCTATCTGTTAGAAGCCCATTGCATATATGCATGTTATTTGCTTAGATGAATACACATACCTGGATACCTGGATACCTCTGTATAGAGCTTTTAGACTTGGTGTAGTCTCCTTCGCTCCTCCTCATCTATTAATGATTGGACCAATTTTTATAATTGAACTTGTTTCCTAGGGTGTTGCTTATCTCCAACTCTGCTTTGAATTTATTCAAATTTTTTGCTGATACTGTGGTTTCTTGTAGTTTATTCCAGTTATTTACAATTCTAGATGAAAAAAAGTTCCTTCTTTCATTTGTTTTAAAACGTTCTTTTTTCAGTTTCTTGCTGTTTCCTCGTGTCTGAATGTTCTTGTTTGGTTTAAGGAATCCTGCCTCTACCCTGTCTATTCCCTTTACTATTTTATATGTTTGGATCATATCTCCCCTTCTTCTCCTGTAATCTAAGGTCGGGAGATTTAATTCTTTCAATCTCTCACAGTATGTTTTGTCTTTCAGGTGTGTGATGAGTTTTGTTGATCTCCTTTGCACTCTTTCCAAACAGTCTTTGTTCTCCCTCAAACTTCGGATACCATATGCAGTTAGCATATTCCAGCTTTGATCTAACCATTGTCTTGTAGATGGTAGTCATGTGTTTTGTTTTCAGATTCTTTAAATTTCTTTTCACTATTCCGAGTGTTTTACTAGCCTTAGATTGAACATCTTTAATTTGCTTCTTGAAGTTTAACTTCCTATCAATAAATACTCCTAGGTCTTTTTCCCCACTGGATTTCTGCAGGGGTTTTTCTTTCATTATATAGTTTGCTTCTCTGTTGTTTTTTCCTGGGTGAAGAACTGCACATTTATCTACATTGAACTCCATCTGCCATATTTCGGACCATTCTTCAAGCTTTTTCAAATCTTGTTGTAAGGTGTTTCTTTCTTCTTCTGTATTAGCTACTCCATAGAGCTTAGTATCATCGGCAAAGATTTTACATTTAGATGATAGATTGTCTGGCAAGTCATTGATATAAATCAGGAAGAGAACTGGTCCCAGTACACTTCCTTGTGGAACTCCACTTGTTACCAGTCTCTCTGTTGATGCTGTTCCATTCACTATCACTTTTTGTCTTCTATCTTTGAGGAAATCTCGGACCCATTTGACTGTCTGATCATTAATTTGATACTGTTCCAATTTCCTGATTAATAAGTGATATCTAACACAAGATGAAAGCAAATAGTGCACAAATGCCAAATCCAGCTTTTTTAATGGATTGATGAAATGTAATGTAAGTAAATTTTTCACACTTTGAACTGAAACGTCAAACTGACAATTCGCCTTCTTTTTTCAACCTGCAAGAAACTTGTTAATCATCATATCGGTACATAGTCCACCAACCATTACAATTTTCACTACCTACATACATACCGCCATTTACAAGAACAGACACCCAGACACATCAAATTCAAATAATAGACTCTAGTCTAGCCCTACAAATAGACGTCTAGATGCATCTTTTCCCCACGAACAGTAAATGACTGGAACTGGAATATCCTGCCACCAAACAAAACGGACGTTGATTGCTTGGAAACTTTCAATACCGTTTTGAATGCACTCGCTGGTCAAATTAATATGTGACTGTTCCCTGGTTTGGTTAGAGTTATTAGAGGCTGTCGTTATTCTCAGATATGTCTGCCAATAAAGAAAACTGATTATTGGCAGACACCTGTCTGGCAATAATAAAATACCTGGACTTTTGATTATTGGCAGACCCTGTCGGCCGGTTTCTTCCGGTTTTACAATCTAAAGCGCATTTATAATTGTACAAAACATTCTGGTCAGACCAAAATTTGTCTAGTCTGCTCTTGAAGCTATTTAGGGTTTTTCATTCACAACAGTTGGCAGAAAGATTTTATGCAAAATGCCATACTAGGCTTGAAAAATACTAAAAATTCTGAAAAAATGCCAGTGGTTATTTGTGTCCCAAATCAGTTAATAAGTGATATCTAACACGAGATGAAAGCAAATAGTGCACAAATGCCAAATCCAGCTTTTTTAATGGATTGATGAAATGTAATGTAAGTAAATTTTTCACACTTTGAACTGAAACGTCAAACTGACAATTCGCCTTCTTTTTTCAACCTGCAAGAAACTTGTTAATCATCATATCGGTTCATAGTCCACCAACCATTACAATTTTCACTACCTACCTACCTGTTAACTTTGTTGATCTTCATTTGTTTCTATAATTTGTTCTGACCACAATTTTGGGGATATTGATTGATGGCTGGGAATTTGTTTATTTCGCGGATGAATCCCTAGGCCTAAGTGTTGTTCGCCCCAAAGCCGACCACACCTGTTTTTTTCCCTGTATTCTTCATACAAAACAATACAATTTATTATCACACTTCCACAAAACTAGATCCAACAACATATTATTAGAATCAGAGATGAAAATAACTATCAAAACAAGGAAGCAAAGATGGTGGAAAATTATCTAGTTTATAATATTATATGAATTTTAATATACACCGATATCGGTGTGGATAGACAGCTCAGTGTGTGAGACTATCGTTCATTTTTATTCCTTTTAGCTGCATAGGTTCGAATCCGATAACTCCTTTTTTTTTGAGCGAGTTTATTCTTTTCTCCTTTTTTGTTTGGCCTTGTTCCGTTTCTGAGCATGATTTTCTTAAAATTGTTTTTATTTTTAATTTAAAATGTTTGCCTCTCTCTCTGACCATTTGTTCGCTCTCTGAATATTTTTTGTTTGTTTGCTTTTTAATTATTTATTCTTTTTAGAATATCCTTTTTATTGGAGTGGGGACGAATATGACAATTTGCTAGAAACGAACCAAAAGAGAGAGAAAGAAAAATATATATTTTTAAAAAAGGGTGGGGGGGGGGGGGGGGGGGGGGGGGGGGGGGGTGGATGGGACCTTTATCATTTGCAACGCTCTCGAGAAAAAAGACAAAGAAAGAAAAAAGGGGAACGTGGATTTGAAACACACAGCCTCGATTCCGACAAGCCTTCTAAGGCAGACGATTTAACATTCGGCCATGACACCCACATGAATGTCGACGCATATTATGTATATATATATAGTAACCTACTATCCATTGACTGATTTATTGTTAGTTAATTTTATGTTTTTATTGATACTTCATTAAATTTACTTATTTCTATGTGCATTTCGAAACTTTCCATATCATCACCAAATACAATTATCACTATTACCACCACCATAAATAAAAATCCTTTATAATCTATTTTCTTGTGAATTTAAAGAAGTAAATTAAAATGGAGTCAGTTATGGGTTTGGCATTTGTACAGTTATACAAGTCGTCAATGGACATTATCTGCTGCATTTCACTACTTACTGTTTTTATTTGCTTGTCATCATGTTGAACTGGTTTACTACATAATGTAATCATTACATCTTGAATTTTGATATACATTTCACTCCTCTTAATCGTTCATCGGTTAATCACACATCCGCTTATACGCTACACATTCCCGAAAACAGATTTTTTTCTGTATAATCTCTCCGCTTAATCGCTACAACTTGTTTGGAGTGACAACCAACAGCCATATGAAATCAACAATTCTGTTTCCATTCCACACAACTTCTCGGCCAAAGCATTCGATCAATTCGTAACAATGGACAACATCAGGGGTAAACTGACATCTCAGGAACCACTGGAGTCCGTTCAGCCACACAAAAGATAATGCCTAGATAACGAAGATGAGGATGAGTCATCGGAAACATAAAACTTGACATGGGATACAAACTACTCATCCAAGAAGGACACTTGACAGATGATCTATATTGGCCAGGGCTGGCGAGTCGGAGTCGGTAGGAGTCGGTTGTTTGAGGGTGGAGCCGGATTTGGAGTCGGAGTCGGTTTTAGAAGTCCCGACTCCGACTCCTTACCACTTTCAGACATTGCATTTTTATGGGTGTGTCTTTTTTACGAAACCCGCCGAAACCCTGCGAAACCAGACGAATCCCGACAAAGTTATGGGAAGTAGGTGGCAGTGGGGAGTTAACCTAGAACTCAGGGAAGTGTGCACCATTGGGGAGTGAACCTGGGACTGGGTTTCGGCGGGTTTCGTAAAAAAGAACTAGTGCTTTTTTACGAAACCCGCCGAAACCCGACAATATCCAGCAACGTTATGGGAAGTAGACAACTGTGGGGAGTGAACCCGAGACTCAGGGAAGTGTACACCAGTCGGGACTATAGGAGTTGGGTACCAGAGGAGAATGAACCTGACACTATAGAAGGTGGGCGCCAGTGGGGAGTGAACCTGGGAGTCAGGGAATTGCACACCAGTGGGGAGTTAACCTGGGACTGTGGAAAAAGGATATCAGTCGGAAATAAACCTGGAACTAAAGGGAGATGGATACCATTGAAAGTTGAAGCTGGATATGGGAGTTGAGTACCAGAGGAGAATGAACCTGACACTATAGGAGATGGGCGCCAGTGTGGAGTGAACCTGGGACTCAGGGAAGTGCACACCAATTGGGAGTTAACCTGGGACTGTGGGAGATGGATAACTGTGGGTATCCGAGCCGAACTATAGGAGTTGGGTACCAGAGGAGAATGAACCTGACACTATAGAAGGTGGGCGCCAGTGGGGAGTGAACCTGGGAATCAGGGAATTGCACACCAGTGGGGAGTTAACCTGTGAATATCTAAAAAAGGATATCAGTGGGAAATAAATCCGGCTTCAACTCCCAATGGTATCCATCTCCCTTTAGTCCCAGATTTATTTCCTACTGATATCCTTTATACATATTCCCAGGTTAACTCCCCATTGGTGTGCAATTCCCTGAGTCCCAGGTTCACTCTCCACTGGCGCCCACCTCCTATTGTGTCAGGTTCATTCTCCTCTGGTACCATACTTTCATATTCGGCTTCAACTTTCAATGGTATCCGTGTCCCTTTAGTCCAAGGTTTATTTCCCACTGATATCCTGTTTACATAATCCCAGGTTCACTCCCCACTGGCGCCCACCTCCTATAGTGTCAGGTTCATTCTCATCTGGTACCCAACTCTCATATCCGGCTTCAACTTTCAATGGTATCCATCTCCATTTAGTCCCAGGTTTATTTCACACTAATATCCTGTTTACATAGTCCCAGGTTCACTCCCCACTGGCGCCCACCTCCTATAGTGTCAGGTTCATTCTCCTCTGGTACCAAACTCTCATACCCGGCTTCAACTTTCAATGGTATTCATCTCCCTTTAGTCCCAGGTTTATTTCCGACTGATATCCTTTTTACATAGTCCCAGGTTCACTCCCCACTGGCGCCCGCCTCCTATAGTGTCAGGTTTCTCTCTCCCCTGGCACCCAACTCCCAAATCCGGCTTCAACTCCCAATGGTATCCATCTCCCTTTAGTCCCAGATTTATTTCCTACTGATATCCTTTTTACATAGTCCCAGGTTCACTCCCCACCGGCGCCCACCCCCTATAGTGTCAGGTTCATTCTCCTCTGGTACCAAGCTCTCAAATCCGGCTTCAACTATCAATGGTATCCATCTCCCTTTAGTCCCAGGTTTATTTCCCACTGATATCCTGTTTACATAGTCCCAGGTTCACTCCACACTGGCGCCCATCTCCTATAGTGTCAGGTTCATTCTCCTCTGGTACTCAACTCCCATATCCGGCTTCAA
The DNA here is from genome assembly GCF_034508935.2 of Berghia stephanieae. Lineage (NCBI taxonomy): Eukaryota > Metazoa > Mollusca > Gastropoda > Nudibranchia > Aeolidiidae > Berghia > Berghia stephanieae. The sequence continues at coordinate 85,263,849 of NC_088364.1, forward strand.
CTTTCAATGGTATCCATCTCCCTTTAGTTCCAGGTTTATTTCCTACTGATATCCTTTTTCCACAGTCCCAGGTTAACTCCCCACTGGTGTCACCCCCTGACTCCCAGGTTCACTCCCCACTGGCGCCCACCTTCTATAGTGTCAGGTTCATTCTCCTCTGGTATCCAACTCCTATAGTTCGGCTCGGATACCCACAGTCCCAGGTTAACTCCAAATTGGTGAGCACTTCCCTGAGTCCCAGGTTCACTCCACACTTGCGCCCATCTCCTATAGTGTCAGGTTCATTCTCCTCTGGTACTCAACTCCCATATCCAACTATCAACTTTCTATGGTATCCATCTCCCTTTAGTTCCAGGTTTATTTCCGACTGATATCCTTTTTACACAGTCCCAGGTTCACTCCCCACTGGTGTACACCGCCCTGATTCCCAGGATCACCCCCCACTGTTGCCAAACTCCCATAACTTTGCCGGATATTGTCGGTTTTCGGCGGTTTCGGCGGGTTTCGTAATAAACACTAATTCTTTTTTAAGAAACCCGCCGAAACCGGCCGATAACCTTCGTCTCAGGTTCACTCCCTACTGATGTACACTTCCCTGAGTCTCGGGTTCACTCCCCACAGTTGTCTACTTCCCATAACTTTGCTGGATATTGTCGGGTTTCGGCGGGTTTCGTAATAAAGCACTAATTCTTTTTTACGAAACCCGCCGAAACCGGCCGATAACCTTAGTCTCAGGTTCACTCCCGACTGATGTACACTTCCCTGAGTGTCGGGTTCACTCCCCACAGTTGTCTACTTCCCATAACGTTGCTGGATATTGTCGGGTTTCGGCGGGTTTCGTAAAAAAGCACTAGTTCTTTTTTACGAAACCTGCCGAAACCCAGTCCCAGGTTCACTCCCCAATGGTGTACACTTCCCTGAGTTCTAGGTTCACTCCCCACTGCCACCTACTTCCCATAACTTTGTCGGGATTCGGCAGGTTGCGCAGGGTTTCGTAAAAAAGACGCCGCATTTTTATATCATTCAATGTGTAATATATTGGATACTAGATATAGATAGTATCCAGGCCTATAGAATTTGAAAAAAATTACATTGGTATTAGCTAAAGGTGAACTATGCTTCCAAAACCCCCTTTCCTCCCCAACCTTCATGCTCTCGTGCTGTACATTTAAGTTGGCATCAATGCCAATCACCCCGTACCTGACTAGAGGGAGGGGTGGGGATGCTGACTCTTCAATGTTAAAGTTAGGTTATTAGAAAGTGGGATAACCATAAGACCATAAGAAGTGACTTTATTTTAGTATAAATGGTTTCAGTTTCAATATTGTCTTAATTTCACTTTTCCTCTTTTTGTTGGTCTTAATGACAGTTTTATTCAATCTGTTTCAGTTTCCTTTTTGTCTAGTTTCAGTTCCTTTTTTGCCCTAGTTTCAAATATGAAGCGGCTTGTATTGTTATAATACATATACTGGGGAAAAGCTAAAAGTAGCTGCGAGTGTTGGTTGCATATTATTACCTATTAATACTATGCTTGAGGAGTCGGGAGGTCGGAGTCGGAGTCGGTTTAAAAATAACCGACTCCGCCAGCCCTGATATTGGCGAGATTGGAGATAAAGGTTTATAAACAGCTTGCACAGAATAGAAACCAATCAACGCTTTGCAATTACTGTTCTAACAATCAATAATGTCACATTTTGTTGTCGAGAAGACATAAAAAAGAAAAGATTAAAAAGAAGAATTAAATAAAAAAACAAACATTCTATTGAGGTCATGTCTAGAGTGTGATGGTCCCAAGCCCGTAGAAAACTCAGAAGTGAAGGTCCTACATAAATGGCACATGAAAGCTGGTGCTTAGATGCTATTTTGAGCATCTCTGCTTAATCTCACACTCCGCTTAATCAACACACTATCCTGAACTCCCGAGGGTGTGCGATTAAGCAGAGTCAATTGTATTATCTGTGTGATTTATATAACTTGCTTAACTCATTGTACTATTTACAGTAGCAATTCAGTATCA